>NC_020397.1:324121-353558 GCF_000321355.1 Plasmodium cynomolgi strain B
TAAGGAGATATAAAAACGCTATGGAAAAGGAACGAACAAAGGGGGGAAGAAAAAACGAAACTCTCCTTGCCCCACACTAGTAAAAAGAATTCACGCAATGCATTTGAAGAGCCCAGTGGATAAAATTGTCGTTCCGTGTGCGCACGTATTTTATGACGCTTTGGCGTTGGGGAGTCCCATGCGGCATGACATTTTCGCTGCCTAGAACTGTCCCCACGGTGAAAATTAACCCTCCCCCCCTGAGGCGTAAATCTAGTTTGTCCCACTCCCGTTTGAGGTCTTCATTCATATTAAGCATCCCTCTCCCCTGCTTTGTTCCATCCTCCTAGTTGTTAGCTCCCCGTCACGCATGCCACTTTGATGCTGGAAGCGGTAGTCTAGTCATCGCCATAGTCATCGCCATAGTCATCGTAATAGTCGTCCTCGTAGTAGTCACCATCGTTGTAGTCGTCCTCATAGTAGTCACCATCGTTGTAGTCTTCCTCGTAGTAGTCATCATCGTAGTTGGAATCCTCCTGTGGATCCTTCTTGCCTTCCTCATCCTTGGGAGCTTTACTCTTGGAAACCTTTCTCTCTTCATATGTGGGGAGAGTCCATGCCTCATCCCCCAAAAATTCGGGAGGAGAGGGGCTGGGGGTGCCCGAAAAAGATGGCGCGACAGCTGAAATGGCACCTGAGATGGATGTAACCATGGACACGATACTTACCAGCAGTCCGATGAATTGGGTAAACGCTTGTGGGTGTTTCTTCTTGTACAGTCCAACCGATTGAGAGTTGTTCGACTTGACGTCGCTGCTGTTGATGTTGTCCCCTTGCTGTGCACCGCCATCCTCTTTCGTAACAACCTCCAATTTTTTTTTTTTCATATTCAATTCAGTTTCAATCAAAAGAGACATGATGTCTTCTTCATCTTCTTCTTCGACGTTCACGTCAAACACAAATTTGGCTAGCACATAACTTGTGGTGGAATATGCAGTTTCCAGGCTGAACATTTTTCTCTCTCTGTATAGGACCTCATTAAATGTGCTTATTTCATCGAGGGGGTAAATGTTCTTCACGTTTTCTTCTACATTTAAGATGTCCGCCTCGTGTTGAGCATTGCTTATTCCTAGTTCTGTCGCTTTGTTCACATTTAAATCGTCAAAAATGAAGATAGCCCTAAATTCGGTTGTACCTGTTACCAAGTAGTATTTGTACGTCCTGAGCGAACTACCCAACAGCTTCTCATTTTGGTCCACCAAATATGATTCATTGATAATCCGTTTGGCATTATTTTTAAACTCAATTCTTTTGTCATTCAAAACTTCATGCGTCGAAATGGCGCACACAAGGGCTGCTTTGATAAAAAAAATAGACAACAGGAAAATGCTCAGGGGATTCATTTTAAAAAAAAAATTTTCGCAGTGAGGTTACCTCTGTCAAAAAATGTAGACAGTTTTGCCAAAAGATACTCCAAAGGAATGTGAGAATAAATTTTAAAAAGTCAAATGTTTTAAACAACTAAGAGACGAAGTGAAAATGTAAAATTGTGGTAAAAGTGGAAAAGACTTAACCAAAAGGTGGTACTTAAAAAGGAGCAGTTTTTTTCTTTTTTTTATTCTCTACATTTGTAAGCAACAGATTAGTTAGCCAATTTTTTTTTTTTTTTTCCTTTTTTTACCTGAACGGCAAGATAAAAAAAGGAAAAAAAAAAAAACTAGCCAAAATGTATGTAGCTTTAAAAGGTACATCTTGTAATTGGCTGCAAAACTGGGGCGCAGATTTTAGCTACATCGAAGCAGGAAAGGTGCCACCCACTGTCCAATTTTTAATTCAGTTAGACGGTGTTATACATACCTATGTAATCATGCTTGCCCTTTTCAACATGTGGTGTGGCTATTCATGTCCATGTACCAATTTCTCCAAAAAAAAAAAAAAAAAGATCCATTTGGAAAATTCGACGATCATGTTACATGTTGTAAGAATGAAGACACATCTCCACCCCGGTTCAACGGTTGCTCAACGTGGTAAAGCCCAAATTGAGTGATACGACCTCCCTTTTCTGTTTTCTCGGGGTGAGATACAAAAAAAAAAAACTACGCAACGTTGCTCCATTTTAAATAAAGCTGTGCGCCACGGGGGATGTCTCCAGATGTGAGCATGCAGAAGACGTGAAAAAAAATCGGCCATTTTGCGCTAGTATTTTACTATTCTTTACAAAAGTAGACTTGTAAAGAATAAATTGGTTGAGAACAACTAAGTCGCTGTAACCCCACTTGGGGGGGATAAATATAAAAAAAAAACTTCAAATGGGGTCAATCAAAACCACAGAAGTGCACACATGCTTTAAACTTTTGACGCGGTAAAAACATTAAATGGTGCATTATTTTGAACCATTTTGTTAAAGTAGTCACAAAAAAAAAAAAAAAAGTTGCAAAAATTGAGCATACCCTTTTGATTACACAGCAAAATGACGTGTTCTATGTGCCGAAACGGGTGCAACTTCCATTTTGGGAAAAAGGTGCCTCTTTAAGATAAACATTCTGAGGACGTGAAAAAAAAAATAAATAAAAAATAAATAAAAAAAAAAGTAATAATAAAATACCTTTCAAAAAATCACACTGGGTAATTTTCCCATCTGGGAAAGTGTCATCCGTAAGTGGAATGATCGCCGAATTGTGCGACAGTAATTTATAACTCCTAAAAGGTATCAAAAAAAAAAAAAAAAATAAGCTTGACGAGCGCTGCTGAAAGTACATAGAATACCCATTTGGCGAAAAGCGAAAAAGCTTTAAGAAATCATCCAAGTGAACCCTGTGGCGCGTGCCCCAATGAAAAAAAATGTGAGCCCCCTCCCCCCCCAAAAAAAAAGCACTGTAAAAAATGCCAAAGAAACAACTGCACAATTTTAATCAAAACAGAACGCATGTGTGTAGCATACAGATGGGAGGAACAGTTTGACGAAGATGTAACCCAAATTCACAATAATGAAAAATGCGATTAAAAACTTGGCCATATGTTTAGCCTTCGTCCTGAGTCTGCTTCGACACGTACACTATGCATACAGGATTGACAACATAACAATTAAGAAAGCGCGATTTAGTGACGACTTGGAAAGGACAGTACAAAAAATTAATAAGCGCGTCCAAAAGGACAGTGTCCCATCCTATGACGTGTGCAAGTATAAAAAAATCCCCAAATTTTTAACCGAAAGGAATAAGCTCAAAGATACCCAAAAAGTCAAGTACATCGTAGGGATTGAAAACACGTGTGATGATACTTGCATCTGTGTCCTTGACTCCAACTTGAATATTGTTAAAAATGTTATCATATCTCATTTTAAGGTGGTTCACAAGTATGAGGGCGTGTATCCCTTTTTTGTCAGCTCCATCAACCAGCTGTTTTTGAAGCCCTATGTGGAGAAGACTCTCGAGGGCATTGGTAGGAGAACCGCCCCAGTGGGGCATCCTACCTGCCCATGTGCAATTACATATACGCATACACATGTGCAATTACATATACGCATACACATGTGCAATTACATATACTCATACACATGCGCACTTGCATATACTCATACACATGTGCACTTGCATATACTCATACACATGTGCACTTGCATATACTCATACACATGTGCACTTTTGCGTGCCCCCCCCTTCCCCCACTGCAGACGAAAGCCGAATCAGCTGCTTCGCCTTCAGCGCTTGCCCGGGAATAGCTAAAAGCATGGAGGCCGCCAAAAATTACATAGGGGAGAAGAAGAAGCAGAACGGAAGCATACAAGTAAGTCCGATCAATCACGTTTTTGCTCATGTCCTTTCGCCTCTCTTTTTCCACGTCTACAATGATAAAAATACATATACGAATAGTGGACAGTACAAGGAAGGAAAAAGCGAACAATCGAAAAATGAACTTGGTATCGACATGCACATCTCGGAGGAGGTCAGAAAGGATAAGACACAAATGGAAAAAGTGAAAGGCATTCTGCAGATTCTCAATAGTAACGATGTGACGAAGCGGAAGATGGCACTTTTGAGCGAAGAGGAATTTTTAAACTGCGGCAATTATGTGCTTAGGGGGGAGATGGGCAACGAGACACCCCAAAGTGGGGACAGTGAGGAACTCCAAAGTGAGGAAAGTGAGGCACTCCAAAATGTGGAAAGTGCGTCACCCCAAAGTGTGGAAAGTGCGTCACTCCAACGTGCGGAAAGTGAGGCACCACAGAATGTAGCCTACCAGAGGAAGAACACCTCCTCTGCGCAGAAAACGCAGTATAGTGGGGACGCACCCCAGGGAAGCCACTTGACAGATGGATACATCTGCGCGTTAGTTTCCGGAGGAAGCACTCAAATTTACAAAGTTCAAAGGAACAAAAAAAACGACATTAATTTGTGCAAGTTGTCTCAGACGGTCGATATTTCCGTTGGAGACATAATTGACAAAATTGCTAGGCTGCTGGGGCTCCCCGTTGGGTTAGGGGGAGGTCCCTTCCTTGAAAGGAAGTCAGCAGAGTTCGTTACAAGAATGAAGGAGGAGAGGCTGAGTGGGGAGGCTTGCGCGGATCCATTTCAGCCCTTTCCCGTTCCCTTCTCCGCGAACAGCCGAATCGATTTTTCGTAAGAAATGCTATTCCACCGGTAGCGGCGGTGCTGCGCCGTTTCCATGTGCTACACTGTTCGTATGTCGCCTGGGCATATCTATCTTCGTTTCTCTGCTTCGTATCTCTGCTTCGCATCTCTTTTTCGTTTCTCTGCCTAGCTTCTCCTCTTCGTACCTCTGCTTCGTACCTCTGCTTAGCTTCTCTTCTTCGACCCGCCCCATCGCAGGTTCTCAGGCCTGTACAACCACCTGCGCAAAATCATCGAGGAATCAAAAAAAGGAGAGTCCTTCGAGCGGGAAAAAGACAGATATGCCTACTATAGTCAGAAAAATATTTTCAACCACCTCCTGAAGCAGATGAACAAAATTATGTATTTCTCAGAGTTGCATTTCAATATAAAAAAATTATTCATAGTGGGGGGAGTTGGATGCAACCACTTTTTAATCACCAAGTTGAAAAGTATGGCTATGAAAAGAAGTCAATTACAAGTTCAGCTAAATGAATTTAAAAAATTAAAGAAAAGGCTAAGTAAGAGGGTAAAAAAAATAAGTGAGAAAAAATTTTTACATTTTAAAGTGTCCAAGGAAGTACTCAAAGGGGAAATTGAGTTCACTGCATCCCTGGGTTGGGATATTTACTTAAAACTTCTTTTAAAGAGGAAAACGGAACGAGATATTTTGTCAGCTTTAAAGTATTTTAATTTTGAGGACTTTTCGAAACTGAAGGAGGGGGGTCATTTTCTGCTGGAGGGTCATTCTGCTTCCTCCAAAAGTGAAGGTAAGTTCACTGCTCTCCTTTTAGTGTGAGGGGCGCAGTTTGTTACTCTCCGTTTTAACCCGTTTGTTGATAGGCTTTTTTGCACCCTTTGGGCATTAGTCTTCTGACTGCCCCTTCCACCGCGCACGGCAAAGCCAACTTCACTGCTCACTTCGCCGTCCACTTCGCCGTCCACTTCACCGCTTACCTCAACGCCTACTTCACCGCTACCCACTTCGCCACCCACTTCGCAGCGCCCTGGAGCGTGCACAAGACGCCGCCCAACCTCAGCAGAGACAACGCGGCCATGATTTGCTTTAGCGCCTTTTTGAATTTGCACAACAAAAGGTAGGTACCCCCCTGAGGTATTCTACATCTGTGAAGATAGGACCCTCCTGAGGAGACATGCCTCCAATGACTTAACTTGCACGCATAGAAAAACACACCCCCAACTGCTGATACTCCTGCACACACCCTTTTCCCCCTTTTAGCGATCTCTATGAGGATGTATCTCAGGTTAAAATTAAACCAACGGTGAAGACCCAGGTTGAAAATAATTTCCTGCTCTTTTCCGACATGATCATTTTTGATGTGTTTCTGCAGCAGTTTGGCGCCCAGGGGGGGTGATACCCGTCCACGCAAAAGTACACACGAGTGTAGGCCAGCCGACATGCCTATCTACATGCCTGCCGATGTGCTTATCTACTTTACTTACGCGTGATGTTTTCGTAAAAATGTGTTGGCGTTTCCTCGGTGCACCTCTCCCAATCGGAGAGAAAACGACCATTTGGGAAACACTCCTGAAGGTGGTGGTTCTCACGAGGAAGAGGAGGAAGGGAGAGAAGACATAACTACGCCCCTCACATAACCAGACAAGTTATTTTATGTTCATACGCCCTTTGTAGTACCAACCCGGTGGGCATTCTGCGCCACAGGTTTCTCCCTATTGCGCTTTCCCCCCCTACTATTGCTCCGAGCAGACTAATGGCGAAAATGATCACTTGGACGAACCGCCAAATGGCACTTTCTCACAAAGTAGACATTAAAAAAGGGTTCTTATGCGAAGGGGACATAGCCATCCCGCATTGTGAGGAGGCATAGCCATCCCGCATTGCGAGGAGGTACAGTCATTCCTCATTGCGAGGAGGCACATCGGAGGGAACGACAAACGAAACGCAAAAATTACGAAAAAATGGGGGTCGCGCGGAGGGGGCAGAAACGTAACAAACGGTAACAAAAAAAAAATAAAATAAAATAAGGAAAAATAAAATAAAATATGAAAAAATAAAATAAATGAATGAATAAGTCCACTCAGCGCGACGGGGACGATGCACGTCAAACCCCTTCACTTCGCACGAGGGGCGCGAAGAGGAGGGAACTCACAGCTTCAGCCCCGAGCAGTGGTCATTAATGATCGAGAGGTGCCCCGTAGGAGGCTGGAAAAGGTCTTCGAATTTTTTTACCATGAAAATTCCGTCATAATGCTTATAGACGCGATAAAAATTGGACTTACTTAGTAGAGCGCCTCTGACTTTGCCCAACTTGGCTTCTTCCTTCGTCGTGACAGAATCGACACACATGTAGGGCTGCTGGAAGAACCGGTGCGAGTAACGACCGAGCAGTTTGTACACCCTGTTGAGGTAGTAGCAATTTTTTCTTTGCTGAAAATATTTTGTTGGCACCCGCTTTGTGACGCACAAGTACATTTTCGACGTTGGGGCGGACTCGCCACTCCCTTGGGTGGGCCAACCATCTCTCGGATTATTTTGCGCATCATTTGGTGGATGTTTTCCAGGGTGGTTCCCCGGGTGCAACTCAAAACGGACGCAGACGAATGAACAGCCAATCCTGTGCGGAACTATAAACATATGATTGGGGCCAACCGCCCTCACCGTTAACACGGAGGGATGCGACACGTGTACATACAGCTTGCCATTCAGGGGGGGGATAACCCTCTCCATGTTTATATTATACAAATGGACGGACAGGTACTGGACAACATTCAAGGGGATGAATTTGCCATAATAGTTATACACCTTCACAGTGGAAATTTCCGATATTTTGATGATAAATTTTTTGTAAATATTTTCCTGTCTATTCCAGTAATGCGCATTATGCAAGATGGGCTTCCTTTCCGTATGCACGTTTTTTTCTTGTGATAGGAGGAGACGCTGCTCATAAGTCCAATTCGCGAAAATTGCCAAGCAGTGAAAATTTCGATCGAATTTATAAACGCCGTTACTGCTGAGGTGGACAACTGGGAGAGTTGTTCCTTGGGTCGCACGTCGCTGGACAACCAAGTTGTATACCTGGGAGTAGACGACTTCTCCCTGGTGGGAGTTGCCACTATATTTGGTAAAATTTGCGTAGAGAAAGAAGCGGCCTTCGTTGCGCGCCTCGATGGATAGGAACGCATCGGGGGAGACTCTTAAATCGGTGACTATTGTGCGTCTCGCGGGGGGGGGTCCATCCGGTTGGCGGTGCGGTTGGCATCCTGGGTGACAGTCTGGGTGGCGATCTGGGTGGCATTCTTGATGGCGCCCCTCTTCGCGGTCACGCCTTCCATCACCCAGCAGGACACTCCCATCGTTGACAAAATACTCCACCTGGAACAACTCCGCTGTGCGCTCGTAAAGCAGACGAAAGTCCAGCGAGAGGAACGGACGCGTATCCCCCCCTCCTCTGTAAAAACTGGCGAATGTGTGTATCTCTTCATGGGGGACCAACCGAATGGTATCCTCTGCAAACAGCTTCATGGATCGTACATAATCAACAGTCACGTCAAATTTGAGAAAAAACAAATTCCGCAATTTTTTCTCATTTTCTATTTCTTCACAAGTGTGTGCATCCATGTTGTAACCTTTTTTGTGTTCCTTGCAATGCTCCAAATAATGATCATAATACCTTTCCAAGTTGTGAAAATCTTCTTCCAATTTTTCAATGCTTTTAAAATTTGTCCTTCCTTTGTCTTGGCTGAAAACAGCGTAGTAACTTTCAAATATAGGGAAAACATGAATTTCGGTGTTCCCCATAGAGTAGCCCGACTTGATGGAACAGACATACGCGCACTTCTCACCATCCGACTTGAACACTCCTTCCACCTCCACTAGTTTTTCATTTTTTGAAACGCAAATAACTTTATGTATGAGCGGGTGACATAACTGAAAGGGGACCTCCACAGTCTGCTCATAGGGGTGTATCAAAATGGAGTTCCCACCTCCGTAAAGTGAAACCCCCCTTGAGTATACAATCAAAGGGGTCATATTTGACAAAATAGAAATGTGTTTATTGGCTAACTTGTATTTTACTTCCATTTGTATGTAGTACTTACCTTCATGTGAGGTACGTACTTGGAAAAACATGTCCGTCGTTACGGCTGTTGGTTCCTCCGTTGTGCTGCGTTGTGGGGTTTGCAGCTGGCCCACCCGTTCGTTCTGCTCATGTGGGGTTTGCAACTGGCTCATCCGTTCGTTCTGCTCATGCGTGGTCTGCAGCTGGCTCATCCGCTCGTTCCACTCCTGTGGGGTCCAATTCAGGGGAGCCATCTCGATCCGCTTGTCATAATCATAGGCCAGCTTTACCTGCAGTAACTGCGTGGGGAGCATATTGACCTTTCTGTTATACTTATCAAAAAACTGGACTCTCATGGGTACTACTGCCATTTGGTCCCCCTTTTCTGCATTTCGAAAGAGAAGAGACACTTTTACCTTTGTCAATTTTGCAAAAGCGAAATGGATCTCTAAGTGGTCCGTTTCGTAGACCAACTCGTTTTGTATCGTCAGAACTCCTTTCGCTTCGAAGGCTGAGTTGATATACACACGTGTGCATTTCTGTGGTGGCCCCTTTGGCTTGTCCAAATTTACTATGATCACACTTGGTTTTGTTTTTTTCCCACGTGGGGGGGGCACTTGGCGATGGCCGCTCATATCGTGATGGCCGCTAACCCCGTGATGGCCGCTAATCCCGAGCAGCTTTTCCCCCTCGGAGGGACCCAGCACACTGATCCTGTTGGTCCCCCTGACGGAGTATCTCAGCCCGTGCAGCGGACATGCATCGCTGTCCATCGTTGTACAGATGGGAAATGAGTAATAAACATGTGGAGAGAAAGACAGAATAAAATGATTTTCATATGGGATACTCATTCTTTTGCAAAAGTGAAGAGATACAAATTTTTGAAAATGGTGTGAAATATCTCCTCCTTCACCATCATGAGAGGAATACTCCACTGTGAAGAAAAATTCCCCAGTTGAACAAGCTATAAAACGGTTCATCCCATTTAGGGGTATACTCAAAAGCTCCTGCTTCTTACCCCCTTCGTCATTACAATTGATCAAAATTGTACTGTTCGTCTTAGTGACATTTTTTCGTTTCTCATTTATTACTTCAAGATAGCGGGACTTATCTTTTAAGCAAATTTTGAGAAGGTCTCCTGAAGAAGGAGCTTCTTCCTCCAAAGTGTAAGTGAACGGCTCATTGGTAAGAATTACATTTTCATGCTCATCTACGAGGAAGGCCTTCATATAGTAGTCATTATTTTTGTAAAGCATCAACTTGGAGATATCCACCATTTGGAGCTTCTCCACATGTTTGCTAAAAATTGCTACTTGGATGGAAGACGGGTACTTAAAATGAACGGGCAAATGGTTCTGCGTCACTATTTCGGGTGTCCCAATACTCCACGTTTTCATTTTTACCAAGATGTTTGATGTGACGTGTTTTTTTTTTCCTCTATCGCATCGTATAGTGTAGTATTGCTTGATGCAGAAAAAGGGTTCATATGGGAGGGGTGGAGAATACCCCTTGGAGTGGGGACAAACGGAGTGACATATTTTCTCCCCTTCGAAAGAACAACTTCTCATTGAGTGTGTTCCTAATGGGATGATTCCCCACTTAGGCCTAAAGTCGTATTCGAACAGACGTCTATTGTATAATTTCCAAACTGGGAGATATTGCTCGTTCCAATTTTCGTGAAAGAACTCTCCACTAAAATTATTTCTGTGGTGAGTGACACCTCCCTTGCGCTGCTCTCTTAGGTATAAATCATTCTGAAATTTCTCCCCAATAAACAAACTGCTGAAGAAGGAAGCAGAGGTAGGAAGGTCCTTTCTCTCGTTAAGGAATCTATTTCGTTGAAGAACCAGTTCGGGGATACTAGACTCGGAGGATACACTAACCCTGTATGGACCAACTGCAAACCCGTCATACACAATCAGATTAACCATTTGACCAAATTTTATGAATTTACTACACACAAAATCGTGGCAGAAAATGGCTTTAACTTTTTTAAATACTTGGACATTTATTTGTGTGTGTACTTTCCTCTCCTTTGTATATTCCATATGGAGTGGGATCCTCTTTTTCTCCTTTTTCCCTCTTAATTGATAAAATGCGCATGCGTTTTGGTAAATATCTTCCACTTTGAGAAATCTTGAGTGTTTTTTTATAACTTCGATGTAGTCCTTGTCATGCTTTATCCTCATGTGGTGGCGTACTACATCAAAGCAGCTGGTGATGGGTGTACCACCCCCCTGTAAAGCTTCCATCCGCTTGAAGTGCCCATTTTGGCTCCTTTCCAGTAAGGCCATTCTACCTGGACGAGGCACTTTCGTAGTGATCCAACCCATGCGCATAAATATGTAGACATTCGTAACTTCGTTCTCTTCGAGGATACTCTTCTGGGCCACAGCGGAGAGATGGACCACCCTGTCTCCCACATATACAGTGCTTAGGAAGCAGTTATTCAAATGAGAGTCGTCACAAATTAGCACGCATATTATGTCGAACCTGTTTTTACCACTGTGCGGGGTGCCTTTGTTGTGCCTCCTTTTGTGGCTATTCCCCTGGGGGGTGCCACTCCCCCCTGGTGGGGAGCCACTCCTCCCTGGTGGGGTGCCACTCCTCCCTGGTGGGGGCCTCCTAACTGATATGTGCATCTTCGCTTCGTCCACGCGGACTTCTAGGTTGCCACCCCCCTTGTACACCTTGACTGTGTGCCTATTTGCGGCGTACCCATTTGCGGCGTGCCCATTTGCCGCATGCTTTCCAGCGGGGTGCTTACCTTGGGGGTGCCTCTTCCCAGCGGTGGCCGCGCTCCCCCCCCCGGAGCACTGGTAAAAAATCGTCTCGTCGGGGAGTACAAACAGAGAGGACATAGACACGGCACCCCCCTTCATGTAGCACTTTACAGGCGCAGATATGAACACGTCCTTTCTGCACGCATAGTCCCCCATGTAGGTCATCTCGAGAGACACTTCCCCTCCTCTACGTATCGGCATAAAATAGTAAGCTCCATACTCGGGAAAGAAGTGCAAAGGGAGGATATTTAATTTGTGACTTTTAGAAGGTACGGACAATTTTATTTCCCCTCCTTTGTACACACCGTGCAGCTTGACGTCTCCCTCTCCGTACAGCTTCACAAGGCAGAGGTACCTTCTGTGGAGGATAAATTTTTCTTCTCCATCATCCCCTTGTACATTCGATTGGAAGAAGGACTCCATGTGTAGATTATCCAAGTAGTAGTGTTCTCTGTAGAAGAAGTGCCTTCTTATCAGTTCAATTTCCCCCTCAACAGTGTTGTTCCGCCTACGGTTTGGAGGCGACGCAGGCGTATCTCTATTTGGGGTACCACTCCCTGGAGCTTCCCTCCCGATGTAGCCGAAACAGGAGAGCTTGCTCTTCACCACTCTATGGATATTCACACGGGAAGAGAAAATTTGTCTGCTGTGCAAATTTTTTATAACTATCTGTACGCTCTTCCCATTTGTGCCTTCCTTAATCTTTACCATTTCATCCGATACGATGTCGTAATTTGGGCTCTGCTGAATCTGGTACTCATTTCGGAATTTTGTCACGTAGTTCTTCTTTAAGCAGTTGGTTAACCATACATCGATTGCATTGCGCTTTATGGGGTGTCTTCCCTCCACGTGGGTACTTAGTAGAACGGCGACTGTTGCCTTTCTACGGAGGGGTGATGTGCGCAAGACGTTTCTCTTTATGAAAGCTGTGCATGAGAAATGGCTGCCATCGCTAGATTTACCCTCATCATTAATATGACCACCTTCATAGTCAGTATGGTTCTTTTTGCCTGTTGGGGGACGCTCCCTTCTGAGGATTAGCCGCACGAGTGCCCCTTCTGGGAAGTCCACCCCGTGCGGTACCAAGGACAGCCACTCGTACACAAACACAGTAGCGACAAAAAAGAGAGGCTTACATTTGTTTAGAAGCACTATGATAACTCTCGTCATGCCTACCTTTCCCTTTGTCCTTAACTGCAGTTCCAACTCTCCTCTCCCATATTTAACATGTGCATGTTCCACGTACATCTCATCGAAGAATACATTAAAATGGCTGCTTTCTGATATGCTTATCTTCTTCCCATTGTCCGAAATGACATACACGTTTCTGCTTTCATTCTGGCTTTTATACGTGACGATGTCGCTGCTGATCATGTAGAGGTGGCTACTGACAAGGTACTCCACGGCGATGTACTTCTTCTCCTCCTCTCCTTCGCTGTTCACTCGCACGAAGAAGGAAGATAGAGATTTGCACGCTGCCTTTTTTTTATTCAACAGAATGAGAATATCGCTTGTGCATACGTCGTCGCTCGTGATGGTGATGCTCCTTCCAGGGGTGTCTCTGTCTCCCCAGGGGAGGGGCCGCGCCCCTTCTTCTGCGTCTCTACCGATTTTTTTGGCCTCCCCACCGCGTTTCCTCGCCACTTCCTCGCCTTTTCCCGCCGCTTCCTCGCCTTTTCCCGCCGCCTCCTCACTTTCCCTCGCCGCCTCCTCACTTTCCCTCGCCGCCTCCTCACTTTCCCTCGCCACCTCCTCACTTTTTTCCACCCCCATCACCTTTTCTTCCGCCCTCCCCCCCTTCCTCCTTTTGGTCGGCTCATCCCTCCCCAAATAGACGATCTCGAAGAAGTCTTCGCTCAGGAAGTACCACCAGTAGCACTTGCCCAGCGAGCCCGAGCCGTAATAACGCAGATTCTTCTCGTCGTTTAAATTGTTAAACGAAATGAAGTCACCGTATATGATATCATTTTTTCTGCTTTCTGTGAAGGACGCGAGGAGGTAGGCCAGAAGGAGTAGTCCCATTTCCTTTCGTCCAATTTATTATCGAGTTCACTCTCTAAAATGGCTTAACAGCGAGGTGATCATCCCGTGCGGCTCGTATTAGGGGTAGATCCAACAGGTGCCCGATTCGACCATTTTTAGGCAGAGTGGAGAGTGTGCGTGTGTGTGGAGGGGCAGGGGAGAGGGGACACACTCGTCGAGCACGAACATGTGGAGAGCACAGCTAGGCGCGACCAAGCCCAGTTGCCTCTCCCCCCAACAAGAAAAGAAAGAAAAAAAAACACATGAACATGCACATGCACATGAACATGCACATGAACATGAACATACACACGCCGCATAACCCTTTTCGTAGCCTACAATTCTGCATACGTCACCGCATCCCGCCTCGACAGTTACCTAACCTCAAATTACTTTCCTTTCGCAGGAAGCCCACGCATTCGTTCAAACGTACCGCTTGTAACCTTCTCACTTTGGTGTGTTTTTGGGCAACCCCATTGGTACACTCTCATGGAGGTGCGCTTTTTTTTTGGCGCATTTTTACAAAAAAGGGAGGAAAGACTTCCAGTTTAAAATAAAAGCCCACAGTGGCGCTGGGCGACGAAACAGAAAAACAAATATAAAGGGCAAGCGGCAAAGGGTAAAGGGCAAAGGGCAAAGTGCACGTTGGTAACTCAGAGATGTGGTGACGTGGGAATAAGCAGCGCGCCAATGAGGCGGGGGATAAGGTCAGAACGGGTGGGCCTATAGCCGGGGTGACCACGGAAGCGGCACGGTTAGGCATACCGCTGCGCGGGAAAATGGTAAGAGGGAATAGGGAAGAGGGAAGCGGTCACAAGGGAAACCATCCAGGGGGGGATCATCCAGAGTTGGGCCATCCCGGAGTGGACCGCCCTGGCTGCATCCCCACCGGCGTACCCCTTATGCCGCCACACCGCTGCTCCTCTACACCGCTGCTCCTCTACACCGCTGCTCCGCTACACCGCTGCTCCTCTACACCGCTGCTCCGCTACACCTTGCGGAACTGGGCCTTGCTCGAGAAGTACTTGTTCTCGACGGGGTCCGGCCTCGGGTTGACGACGGAGGGGTTGAACAGCTCGATGCCCTGCAGGGGGGTGAAAATCAGGGAGGACGACAATCCCCCAGTTGCTCCACTGGAGTGCACGGAGAGGTTCTTTTTCTTGGCCACATTATTCACCTTCTGCTTAGACTGGTACTTCAACTTGGTGATATTTGAGTTTAGCAAAACTGCATTTTGATCGGTGAAGGTGTAAAAGTCTTCATTCGAGTTGGGTCCAAAGGGCAACCTATTAATTTGCTTCCTCAATTCAGTAATCTCCGTTTTTTCTTTTAACTTTCTATATCTCTTTCCTCCTCTTTTTCGTTTCCTCTTCTCATCAGGCATGGGGAGGATTTTTTTCTGTTTCATTGGAGGCGGTTCTTGTAATTTTATTAGATGACTTATTAAATTTTCTCGTAGTAGTAACCCATATTGTCCCTCAGGATATTTTTTAAAGTAATCGACTCTAGATGCTAGACTACACTTCCCAGCTAGCAAACTGATGGCTTTTTTTTTAAATGCATCAGGGACACTCTGTACAATTTCGGAGGTACTTAAAATACCTATCCCGAATGTCTTGCGCACATTGCTAAGTCCAAGGACCGACTTCTTCGAACTACCTACCACTATAAGATTCTGAGATGATGTAATGGACAGATTTTTTAACGACCCCACTGAGCTAATTAAACGAGCTGTTAATGCACTACCTAGCAGCATTGTCAAATTGGGGGCGAGAAGAAACATTTTGCTCTCTAAGTATAGCAAAATCATTCGTCTATTTTCGTTTAATTCTAATGCTTCATTACAGAAGGATAGGCAATTCTTTAGGGAGTAATCTGATAGGTTTATCCCTGTGGTCATACTTGATGCGACTGTGATAGCCATTACAGTGGTATTCGGTAGAATGTCAGAGAAATCAATATTTTTCAAATCTGTTTCGTTTTTTATTTTGCTCACCACGCTTATGTACTCCAGGGGGGTATACACGATAGAGTCTAACTCTGGGAATTTCGTCGAGTAGATATCTCTCACGTACTTGTGGATGTTTAGGATTTCTGTGTCTATTTGGATTATCAGCTCGATGCACTTGTCGATCAGCACTTCGTCGGCGTTGTTGGAAGTGGCGGCGTCTTCATTCGCATCTTCTAGCTCATCCGCATCGGCGTCTTCTTCTCCAGGTGACTGCCCTTTTCTCCTTCGCTTTTTAGCTCGACGGGATTTTCCACCTTCTCCACCTTCTCCACCTTCTCCATCCGGGCCATCCGGGCCATCCTCCCCGACTTCCCCCCCTTCGCCGCTCTCCTCCATGACATAGTCCCTGATGCTGTTCATCATTTTGAGGAAGTCCTCATCATACAGCAATTCAGATATTTTCCTTTCCTTTTTTTTTATCTTTTCGTTTAGGAACTCTTCAATCGCATCAACAATCTCTTCGTAGTCACCCTCCTGGAACTTGGCCTCCTCCACATGGCTGCCCTTCCCCCCTTCGCCTTTTTCACCTTCTTTCTTTTCTGCACTAAAGTTAACAAAGTTATTCTCCTCCTCAAACTCCAAGTCTTCGAGATCCTGCAGGAACGTGTCCGCTAGGGTTGCCTACAAAAAAGGGGAAGAAGTGAGCAAACATAGACGTGTGCTTCGTCTCCACATATGGGTAACATAGCAACGATCCGATAGGAGAAGCATCGTTATCTTTTTAGACGTATCAAATGATCACCCTTGAAGGAGTGTTTTTCTCCACAGCACCAACTTTAACAGAAGTATTTATTTTGCCTCTGCGCTCGGGTGTACAGTACACAGAGCTGCCGCAACGTTGGAGGACTTACCATTTTTGCTTGGTCTTCATATATGTGTATATTCTCCTTCTCTGGGCGGGCCTTCCGTCAATGCGGCGCCTTCCCCTCTTTTGTGAGCACGCAAGGGAAGGGGGAGACTCAGTTTGACAGGGATAAACAGAGCGGCCCCCTCCCCGCATTCACTTTCGAATTGACATTGGAGGCCACCACGTTTTCTCGTCCTTCCCACAATTCAGCTCAGTTATCCGGTGATGCGGCAAGTGGCTCCGCGGGGCTACGTTATTTTGTTATGCAGCACAATGGCCCCTCTTTCGCTGTTCTCCCGCCTTCTGAAGAATCTTTTTCAACGAATTGGAATTTCCACTCTGGGTTCTCCAGGTGAGGCAGCTAATTTAAGGGGAAAAAAAAAAAAAATTCCCGTCAAAAGGTTGAGCGGTACTTTGCAAAAAAAAAAAAAAAAAATAAAATAAATTAAAAAAAAAAAAAAATTATAATAAAATAAAAATATACATAGCAATACCTCCTATACGTACATATCGCAGCAAAATCGCAACGCCGACGTCGCGCCAACCAATCAGTTTGTAAGTTCAGCCAAAGAGAAGCTTCACCGCAGCGAGGGCCACCAACGGAGGCATCCATAATCATCCTAGTAAAGGCGAGAACGCATCGCTGCTGCAGTTTTGTTCACTTGGGCACAACGTAGGCTAACGAGCTAGCGGAGGAAGTGCGCCCCATTTTTTTCACATAATTGGATCACTACGCAGAAGGGAAAAAGCGACAAGAGTAGCCCCCAAAGGGACGAATGCAAAGGAATTGCTCAGCAGAACAGTCGGGGGAGAGCGCGCATCCGTGGAGTCTCCCGCAAACGAGTTGACTGGAGAGTAGCACGGAAGAGCCGCTCCACCAACGGTTGACCGACGGGTAGCACGGTTGACCCGCCACCAACGGTTGACCGACGGTAGCACGGAAGAGCCGCTCCACCAACGGTTGACCGACGGTAGCACGGAAGAGCCGCTCCACCAACGGTTGACCGACGGTATCACAGAAGAGCCGCTCCACCAAGCCAACATGGAGGTGAAGATCCTGCACAGGAACCCGGAGGAATACAAAAACAACCCGGGGGCCTCCACATACAAGCATAGCAGAAATGTCGACTCGAACATTCACCTCTTCCAAAGGGAAATAGAATATAAGAGGGCCCTAAATGCAACAAAAATGGATAAAATTTTTGCAAAGCCTTTAGTGAAGTGTTTAGATGGACACGACGATTCAGTCCGATCACTCTGCGTGTCAAATAAGTCATTAACTGATCTGTACAGCGGCAGTTGTAATGGCTTCATTAACATATGGAACGTGCTCAATAAAAGGTTAATTAAAAAAGTGAAGGCCCACGAAGGGTTCGTGAGGGGACTGTGTGTCAGTCATGACGAAAAATTTCTCTTCAGTTGTGGCGACGACAAGTATATTAAGCAGTGGGCTATCGAGAAGGGTAGGGGGGTGAGCGAGTTGGGCGTCCAGGAGGATGCCAGCAGCTTCTCCGCTGAAAACGGCATTGGTTCGAACAACTTCAGCGCAAACAGCGGTGCCCTAGGGGAGGGAGCGCTTGTGGCTAGCCAAAATATGCAGAACCTGAACCTCCTGTCCGATGAAGTGACACCAAAAAAAATCTACGTTTGTAAAAGCGTGCCCAACAGCATCGACAAACATTTCTCAGAACCCCTAATCATATCAGGTAGCCAACACCTGGATGTCTGGGACTACTACAGAAACAATGCCATAGCTAGTTTCGATTATAACAGTGAGTACATATATTATGTGAAGTTCAATTATGCACAGAGGAACCTAGTGGGGTTAACTCTTTCGGATAATTCTGTAGGGCTAGCTGATATAAGAGCTAAGACGCCTATCAAAAAAATATTTTTAAAATACAGATGCAATTCCCTAAGTTGGAATAATATGAACCCAAAACAGTTTGTGGTGGCGAATGAGGACTCCAACCTTTACACCTTTGACATGAGGCACTTAAAAACTGCTACTCTTGTGCATAAAGGGTTTGTAAATGCTGTGTTGGATGTAGACTACTCTCCAATTGGTGACAAATTTGTTGCTTGTTCTTATGATAAGACAGTTAGATTATTCAATAGCGATGAATCAAGGAGCTATGATGTGTACCACACAAAGAGAATGCAACATGTACTATGCTGTAAGTTTAGCTTAGACACCAAGTATATCTACACCGGAAGCTCAGACATGTGTATTCGTATTTGGAAATCTTGTGCTCATGAGCCATCTGGTATTATGTCCAACAAGGAAAAGCAAGCCATAAACTACCGAAACAAACTTAAGGAGAAATATTCATCGCTGAAGGAAATTAGACGCATTAGGGATCACCACCATGTCCCTGCGCTCATCAAAAGCATGTCCGACAAAAAGAAGGTGATGCTGGAGGCCAAGAAGAGGCGCGAGAATAACAGAGTCAAGCACTCCAAGGACCCAGACCAGCTGCCCATTCCGGAGAAGAAAAAAATATTCGTCACGGAGCAGTAGCGGGTGTAGCGGGTGTAGCGCGTATAGCTCGTTAGGGGAGGGGAGCAGGAAACACTGCTGCTTCTTCATCTTATTCTTCGTATTCTTCTTCTTTTTCTCCTTTTTATTCTTTTTTTAAGTTCTTCTATCACCACTTGGTTGGCACAACATCATCTCATCTTTTTTTTTGCGTGATGTGCGTTTATAGTTTTATTTTTCTTTTCCCCCTTCTGTGAAATATGAGGGGAGGTTCTCCCGAGTGCTGAGTGAAGCACTCTCCTAATGTCGGGCGCGTAGCACCACTCCGCCCCCTTTGCGAATTTATATCCATATATTTGTAACTGTTAAAAATTTACCCTGTGCTACTTTTACTTGCACACGCGCAGGTCGCGTCTGTAGTTAATCCTTTTTATGTGAAGAAGTCCCAAAGGGGGAGACCCCCTTTTCCACCGCCTTGGTTTATGCCCTCAATAGTAGCCTGTTAGAAGCTCACCGTGGAGTGTTCCACCATTCGGGGAGGAAAGAGAGTCCACGTGGTTAGCGAAAAAGGGTACAATGTGCCACAAAAGGGTACAAAAAGGTACAAAATGCTACAAATGCCACAAATGGCTACAAAATGCCACAAAAGGCTACAAAATGCCAGAAAAGGCAACTTCTTTTCTTTTCTTTTCCAACGGGTTGGGGACGCAGGGCGACAAGCCTCGTCACACGTATGTGCGCCTAGACGTGCACATAAAAGTACATGCAGTGCATTGTTTCGTCACACTGCCTTCGCTTTACAAAACGTTAACATTCTGGAGGATATTCTTCAAGTCAAAATTTAGGAACCACCGATTGTAGTTTGTTCTAATCTGCGAGGGGGAAGGGGCGTAGGGGAGAGGCGTATGGAAGAGGCGTGTCGAATATGTCGAACTATTCGCCGAAACGGAGAAGGGCTCTTCAAAATGGCGATGATTCGCAGAGGACGTACCATTCCGATGAGACTTCTTTGGAAGGCGGAAACCATTTCTGGGGTTATGTCCTCCGAGCTGCAAATCAAGACCTCGTTAATTTCCTGCGGGGGGGAGAAGAGTGTGTCGCATAAAAAGGGACGTTCACATGTGAGTGCTCAGATAAGTGCACACGTTGGTGCATAGCGATGGAGTGGCAGCATGCACATCTATGTGCAAATCCCGCGTGTTTATCACTCTGCGTGAGTTCATCTTAAACCGCGCTCACCTTATTCGCGGAGGGGATACTAATGACGGATGCGAACAGCTTCTGGAAGAAGAGGCGAATATGTTTCCTCACAGTGCCATCCCGTGTCAACACATTAATTACAAGCACCCCATTGTCCTTCAAAAGACGCTTAACACTGCGTATATTTTCTTCATCCAAAAATTGTACGTGTGGACAAGTGACGTAACCCTTATAGCCATCCATTTCGACGTAGGAGTTTTGCGCATTGTTAATATCGATAAAAATAGCATGGTAAAATTGAGACTGATAATGATTCTTTACATAATCGTGTGAATCGTTAATGATATAATTTGTTCTGTGTTTTTTATTTTCTTCCATCTTCTCATCACAGAAAAGACAATAAAAAAATTTGACCGTCTCGTCAATTTCGACGATGTCGACGTGCAAATTAAAATCTGCAAAAATGGACTTGAGTATATTCGAGAAGACATTCGTGCCTCCACCCAAAATGCAGATGTTGAAAAAATTATGGGGCTCTTTGTGCTTATCATTTATCACGAAGAAAAGACTGCAGCAGAAGCTTATGTGATACTGGCTAGCCGATTCGATGTACTCGAAGTGGGGGTTGGCTTCAAGCTGGTCCATCACTTTGTCATTGTCACTGATATTGCAACTGCCTATTTTTTTTTTTTTTTTTTTTTTTTTCCCTTTCCCGGGTGTATACTAGCTCGGACTGCACTGTCAACGGGTCGTATGAAAATATCATTTGCCTTTTGTAAATTTCTTTTTTTTCAAAGTAGGAGCGTCTCTCCTGTTGGTTCTTCAGGAGGGCTCGAAGGGTTTCCTCCACGCTGTGCTGGCTGTTCTGTTCGACTTCACGTTGGGCTCCATCTTTGCTTCTCCCTTCCCCGCTGCCCTTCTTTTTACTCTTCCCACTTTCGAAGCCCCTGTCGTGCTCCCCGTCTGAGTTAAAATTTTCCGCGAGAAACTCCTCCGTTACGAGGACGTCCCTTATGATGATACCGGACGCGTAGTGCGACTTCCTGTGCGCAATCACTCTGCAGTTCTTTACGCTCTCGTTTAATACCATTATGGGGAAGTTGTCCGAATTGGGAAGGGCCACCTCGTTCAAAATGTTTGTTAGCTCATTTTTGATGGACTCCAGCAGGACGTTAACTGAGTGCTCGCTGTGCAGTTGGTTGTGGAGCAGTTGGTTGTGAAGCAGTTGGTTAGTGCTCAGTTGGTTGTTGCTGCCGCTCACCTGGTTGCCGCTCACCTGGTTGCCGCTCACCTGGTTACCGCTCACCTGGCTGGGGGGGGCCAAAAAGTTCGACCTCATCACCAGGAGGAGCCTCCTCGTCCGGGCCTTGTTAGCCAACTCCTCGTTCCCCTCCGCAGTGCAGTAAAGCGAGTGAAACTCGTAGCCAAGCGGGACAACAACAACGACCGTGTTGTAAGTGGTGCGTTCCGTACACGAGTCATAAACAACCACGTTGTAGTCACACCTGTTCAACTTCGTATTGTAAATGTCTAGAATTCTTCTCTTCCCTTTTTTAAAAATGTGAAGATTCAAATTTCCCCTCCTCTCGTTAATTTCATTAGGTAACTTCCACAACGATATGACATGGCTGGTCCCCATTTCTGGGTTAACAAAATATGCCTCGAATTTCTTTCCCCCCTTAGGAGTTCGATAGAAGGCGAATACGAAAGGGTGGTACTTAAACTCACTCGTGTTATGTTTTAAAAAAAAGGGAAAGACTTCCAACATTATATCCTCATGGTACACGTTCCGAACCACCTCCTTAATTATATAATACTGAGCAAGAGTGATAACAAGGAATAGGTCCCCTTTGTTCATGTGCTTAAAAACAAGGGAGAAGTAACTCTTTGCATTCCTTTTACAGATTTCCTCCTCATTTTGTTCGCATGATATATATGCATCTAAAAAAGCTTTATCAAAAAATATTTTGTAATCCACTTTTTTTTTTTGTGATTCTTCTTCCAAATTGTTTAGGACATGATCAAACTGCTCTGCGTTGCTAATGTCTATATTTAGGAACTCCATTTTATCTCCAAATTTTTGCTTCATTTTGTGGATCACTACATCTGAGTAGTCCAAATTTACGATGTTGCGAAACCCGTCCTGGAAGAGTTCGTAGCTCAGGTGGGAGTTCCCGCACCCCAAGTTTATGACCAGGCAGTTCTTGTTAACCGGCTGGGCATGCGGTTGGGCACGCGGTTGGGTATGCGGTTGGGTATGCGGTTGGGTATGCGGTTGGGTATGCGGTTGGGTATGCGGTTGGGTATGCGGTTGGGTATGTGATTGGCCATCTGTTTGACCATCTGGCTGGCCATCTGGCTGACCATCTGGCTGGCCATCTGGTTGACCATCTGGCTGCCCACCCGGGTTGCCGCCCCCTTCCCCAGCGAAATAGCCCAGCCGCCCCCGTATGCACCGATAAACGATGTGCCGCACATCCCCGTAGTTCCCATACCACTCGAAATTTTTCTTGTCGAAAAATTGAAAGAAGCTATTCCAGTAGGCCCGGTCTCGAAAGTCTGAAAACCCAGCTGGCAGGACCTCCATTCGGCTGTCTCCCATCAGGTGTGCTTTGGGAACCCCACGCTCGAAGTTGCCCCTTTGAGCATGCCCACACGGGGATGTTCAAATTGGGAAGAATGCCTAATGAGGTAAAGCCCTTTCTGGACGGGGCGACAAAGAAGAGGACGTGCTACTTGCAAGGGAGCTTCTCAAAAAAAAAAAAAAAAGGAAATAAAATGGCACAGTGGAAAGGCGAATGATTAGAGGAAGTTCATCCTTTAAAGTTGCTTTTTTG
This sequence comes from Plasmodium cynomolgi strain B, assembly GCF_000321355.1. Taxonomy (NCBI): domain Eukaryota; phylum Apicomplexa; class Aconoidasida; order Haemosporida; family Plasmodiidae; genus Plasmodium; species Plasmodium cynomolgi. The sequence continues at coordinate 346,930 of NC_020397.1, forward strand.
TATCCCTTTACGTTAATTTTAAAAGATTGCGGCAGGTCACATAATGTACAGTCCTTAAGCATATGTGAAACACAGCAAGGACCCACATGCCGCGTTCCCCCCTCCTTTGAGATATCAAATGTAACACTGAATGGATCAGTCAAAGATGGCTTTACTACTCCTCGGATGATGAGTCCGTCTCGCCTGTTCCGCTCAGGAAGTCGATACTTTGTTTTTCTTCCCCCTCTTACGCCCAACTTTGACACCAAACGGGGATGTACAACGTGGGTTCGGGTTGGCTAGCTAGCAGAACGAGAAGTGGGTTCTCCCCTTTGTAGAATAACGTAAGAAAAATAGGCAAATCGAAATTGATAGAAACGATACGCATGCGCCGAAAAATTTAGCGCTTCATACGTTAAAGAGAGGAGTGTCCTTCAACCTGGCAGCATTTACCCGTAAAAAGGTATCACCTCAAGTTATTGCATAGGCGCACAGCGTGGCTGCTCCTTTTTTTTTGTGCATCTTCACAGGGCTTGCGGTATACCACGCCAAGTACAAAATGGTGTAGGGCACAGTTCAGCGCCATGCGGGTGGTGCGAAGCGTGTATATTGGCTATGCATGCGCGGCAGAGGAGAAGAAATAATTTTTTTTTTTTATTTTATTTTATTTTTTTTTTTCCCATTTGGTGAGTTGCATATGGTTATATTTCGTCATAAGGGGATGGCCTCCTTTTTATTTCCCCTATTTGCTTTCCCCTTTTTTGATGCCCCCTTTCACCGGAGCTTTCGCGAAAAAATGGATTGCCGATCCCACATCTGCTAGGAAGCCCTGCGACATCCCATTTTTCTGCGCTTCAACAAGTGGTAGCTATTTTTTCCGGAGTATGTGTTCCCCCCATTTTTGAGGAAAAAAGAAAATCACTCCTCTGCTCGCAGGCCAGCACATAGGTGGGTCCCGCGTTGTAGCAGTTCATTCAATCGTAACGAGATAGCACAATTGCGACTTCCGTTCGGAGAGCTTCCTCCCCCCATTTTGAGCAACGCTTCGTGGGAGTATCGCTTGGGCTGGCGCGGATGTAAAGGTACAACAGTCACCACTCCGCGTCGTTTGCAGCACACACGTTTGGAAGATCCCCGGCAGGTTGCCCCCCGTTAGCGTATTGGCACCACGTTGGCAGCACGTTGGCGGCACGTTGACACCACGTTGGCAGCACGTTAGCACCACGTTGACACCACGTTAGCACCACGTTGACACCACGTTGGCGCCATTTCGCCCCCCTGACATGATGCCAAGATGGTAGCCCCGCTGCGAATCCTGAGGAAGGCGTGGAACGAGAAGTTGCTGCTCGAGCGGAGCATATTCACGCAGGTGCTCAGGGGTGGAAGTGGTGGAAGTGGTGGAAGCGGCATTGGAAGTGGCATTGGAAGTGGCGGGGGGGGAGGGTCCCTCCCGTGGCACCTCGCCAGGAGGAACATAAACATCTCGAGGAGATGGTTGAACCAAGACCCCTACAGCGTGCTGGGGTTGTCCCGAAATGCCACGACGAATGAAATTAAGAAGCAGTTTCGCTTACTGGCGAAGAAGTATCACCCAGATATCAATCCCTCCCCTGATGCAAAGCAAAAAATGGCATCCATAACGGCAGCATACGAACTTCTGTCAGATCCGAAGAAGAAAGAATTTTACGACAAAACAGGGATGACGGATGATATGAATTACGATGGACATGGATCTTCCGGATCTGCCTCAAACTTCGAAGGAGCCTTTTCCGGATTTGGAGATGCTTCATTTATGTTTACTGATTTTGCAGAAATGTTTAGCAATATGGCTGGATCAAAAACGACGTCTTCCACCAGGGGAGAGGATATTCAAACAGAAATTACTCTCAAGTTTATGGAGGCAATAAAAGGGTGCGAGAAAAATATCCGTTTGAATGTCAAAGTATCCTGTAATAACTGTAACGGGTCGGGAAAAAAACCTGGGACTAATTTAACTATATGTAAAGTATGCAACGGGTCAGGGATCCAGAGAATTGAAAGAGGACCAATTATTATTGGAGTACCTTGTAGAAACTGCTCAGGAAATGGACAAATTATTAACAACCCTTGTAAGCAATGTTCAGGAAGTGGAGTGAAATTTCAAACGAAAAATATTACCTTAGATATTCCTCCGGGGATTAAGAAGGGAATGCAAATGAGGATACCAAATCAGGGACACTCAGGTTATAGAGGTGGAAAAAATGGTCACTTATTTGTTACTATAAATATCGAACCTCATAAGATCTTCAAATGGGTCGATGATAATATACATGTGGAGGTACCCTTAACCATGAAGCAGTGCCTACTGGGAGGGATGATTAAAGTTCCCACACTTAATGGAGATATGGATCTCCTCATCAGACCGAAAACTTATCCTAATTCGGAGAGAGTACTCAAGGGAAAAGGTCCTTGCAAAGTTGATTCGCATACCAATGGGGATTTGATAGTAAAATTTAGTTTGAAAATCCCAGACAGGTTGACCCCTAGGCAGGTCGAGTTGATTGAAGAGTTTAATCGAATTGAGTTGAACCAGGGAAGGGACGACACCGCGGAGAAGGCCAACCTGGGTAACAGCGGTAATGGTGGTAGTTACAGTAGCGGTGGCAGCAGTAGCGGCAGTGGTAGCAATGGAAGCAATGGCAGCAGTGGCAGCAGTGGAAACAGTGGCAGCAGTGACAACGGTGCCAGTGTATGCACCTCCCGTGAAGCAGGAGCCGCCAAGGGGGCGGAGAATCACGTCCCGGAACCGCCACCCATCTCGCAGAAAAAAAAAAACAACGTCAACAACTGGGAGGGAAAGAACGACTCCAACGTGCCTATTCCGCCACCCCCTCCGAAATCGACGAGGCAAGGTGCGGAGGCCCACCGTGGAGAAGCACACAGAGATGTGAACAAAGACACACGACTGCACAACAATATGAATACGGCGCACTACAATGGGGGCGACTCTGCAAGGTATAGGGGCAGCTTCGACCAGTCCACCACGACCAGTAGCAATATGAGCACGAAGAAGGCAGGTAACTCGTCCTATAAGATGGCCGACACAGCGAATAGGGATAACTCCTCCGGTGTAGGTGCCCCCCCCGATAACACAATCAGCGGTAGTAACCAGTCGACCGATTCGTACCAGTCGGCTGATTCGTACCAGGCGGGCGGGACGGACGCGAGAGGGGGGAATTCCTCCTTCACCTTTTCCTGTGCCAAGAAATGGATATCAGACAAGCTGAGACCCAAAAGTTAGGGTTCCCCTTTGCCTTCTTTGTCCATCCGCCCTCCCCCATTTTTGTTTTTAACCCCTCCAACTCCTCAAATGTGCCACCGTGGCGCACACGTACATGTCCCCATGCACATGAGTTTATATGTTTACGTATGTGTATGCCTTCGCTTGACTGCGCTTGCCCTCGCGTGCCCATTCTGACTGCTTTTAAAAAACACCCATGTGAAGTAACAAACGGCGAAAGAGCCTTCCTTTTAAAAAGGAAGTGACCGACCCTCCCAATGCGACGCCTTCGGCGGTTGGCGGAGAAAGCGGCGTGAGGAATGCCGACATGGAGGGGGAGCACGGTGATATGTATGGAAAGCATATTCGTGTGAGTGCTTGCCCAGGTGAAAATTAATGGGCCACATGATGACATATACTGTGGTGAAAAAAAAAAAAAAAAAAAAAAAAAAATTAACGCATGTACGAATGTATGAATGTACGAGTGTACGGATGTACGAACTGAATAAGTTTCTAAAAGTGACCCCAAATGGGCAATCAAAATGAGGGGGAAAAGGCCGAGGCGTGGTACCCCCCGGAGCGTACGGCCCCCAGGGGGTGGAAGACGTTCCTTCGGATGATGTGTTCGATATACAGCTTGTAGAGGGAAGACACAAAAACGAAGACACCACAGAATGATACGCAAACTAAGTAATCAAAGTAGGACTCCGGGTTCCTATAACCACTATGCAAAACGGATAACATGAAGCCATTCAAATCTAACGTTATGAATTTTCTCCCCTCCTTAATTTTAGCAACTACTTTATCAGCCGCATAATCTGAATCCACAGTGCTCGTTAAATCTTCAATCCTTTTCGTGACAGTAGGTTTTTTTAAATTCTCCAATACATACCCTGGTGTTTGAATGGATGGGAGAAAGGCATTTGCAAAATGCACATTGTAGTGCTTTAACTCCTGGTCCAAAATGTATGTATATGTCCACATACACGTTTTGCTCATTAAATAATAGGAATAACCATAAATAGGATAAAGAGCTCCTTCAGAATTAACAAATAAAATAAATCCCTTTCTTTTCTTCTTCATGTTAGTAATAACTCTCGAGATGACATCAATGTTGCCATAAATATTTGTGTTTACTGTGTATAGCAGATCGTACATTTGAAGCTTATTATTTTCTTCTGTGCAGACATAGGCAGCGTTACATATGAGGACATCCACATCGTTTAACGTTTGATCTTTCTCTTGCTGAGTGTCGAGGGGGTGATTCCTCCTTCTTTGGCTACTTCCCATCGATTGCTCTCCCCCTTGATCCTTTTCTTTATCTATACTGTTATTCGTTCGTACATTTTGGAACGCTTCATTGATCGATTCCTTCATGCCGATGTCGCATTTAACTATATTTATTTGGAGATGATCCTTATGGGATTTTTGTATGCTAAGTTCTTGTAGTAAAACTTCCTTTGCTGTGCGTAGCTTGGCGGTGTTCCTCGACATGATGGTTAGGGTGCGGGGGTTTTCCCGGACGATTCGCTTGGCTAGCGAGAGGCCCAGGCCTTCGGACCCACCTGAGGGGGAGGAAGACATTGGAGGGGGGGGATGAACGCTTGCCACGCGAGGCGGCCATACTGAGCACGCACCCGTCGCACGCGGCCTATTCACACGCCGCCAATCCACGCGCCGCCAATCCACACGCCGCCAATCCACACGCCGCCAATCCACACGCCGCCAATCCACACGCCGCCAATCCACGCGCCGCCAATCCACGCGCCGCCAATCCACGCGAACTTACCCACTATACATACGTGCTTCCCGTCGAAGGCCCAACTCACGTCACCCGACCCGTTCCCCCCGCGGTACCTAAACTTAAAGGCCAAATAAATGAGCCCCAAAAGGGTCAGGTAAAATATCACTGCGATATTCAAGCACCTGTCTAACGGAACGTAGTAGTTCACCGCACGCAAAATTAGCAGCAGTTCGAAGTATATGTATTTCTTCACGTAATTGAGCATTTTGTATAGAGTGGAAGGTTCGGGAAAAGGTGCAAAATGGGGACTCTAGTGGGGCTGGTCAGGTGAAGCCACACTTCCGGACCTATTCGGCTCACCCTTCTTTTCCGTGAAAATGGGAAAATATGTGTTGGGGTGGCTCCTGCGTGGCGCTGACAGCCCTACGCTTTGGTAGTTGCACGGATTTGGGAGTTTCTCCTCGTTCTTTCTCCGCTCTGTCGCCGCTATGTTGCCTCTCTGTAGCCGCTCTGTTACCGCTCTGTAGCCGCTCTCCCTGCGTACTCTCTCCGATTTACCCCCCTTCTTTTTGCTCGCCTTCCTCTTCAAACCACTCGATTTGCATGCGAGTTAGGTTTCCCTCGCGAGTCAACAAATTTTTTTTTATTCTCTCACTCGTTGCACTTCCTCGTGTGTAATTTTGGCCACTTCGCAAACCTAATATGTCATCAATTAACCCACGCGCGTTTTGTTCTCCTGGCCTAAATTGAGAACACGGGGTGGGCTATGCACAATGCAGTATTGTTTTTCCCCCCATGCGGCTTGCAGCGGGCTCCTGTGAACCGTTCTTTGGAGGGTCAGCAACAGGGAGGGTCCTCAACATGGAGGGTTCGCAACATGGAGGGTCCTCAACATGGAGTGCCCTCAACAGGGAGGGTTCGCAACATGGAGGGTCCTCAACATGGAGTGCCCCCCCACACACACCTGCTAAAAAATTCATGCCTAAACGTACACTCATGTGGGCAAATGGATAAGCGGTTGAAGTTTTTCCCTTTTGGTTGGTCAACAAAAATTGTGTCCTCTTAAAAAGGATGCCAATCTACGAGGGTTACCTCGCTTGGGCCGACGCTACTCAAGTAGGTATATAGACGTTCTTTCTCTCTTGCGAAACGCTAGACGTATCATCTTTAGCTTTTAGAAGCTGTTCTACCTGTGTGCTCCCCAGCGCAGGGCAGCCCACCCCTTCCACTTCCTCACAGGGTAAAGCCACTCCTGAAGCAACACCGCTAGTTTGCTTTTGCCAAATGGCGACATTCCTGCCTGTCGAGTGTACCTGTCGAGTGTGCCTGTCGAGTGTGCAGTCGAGTATGCCTGTCGAGTGTGCCTGTCGAGTGTGCAGTCGAGTGTGCAGTCGAGTATGCCTGTCGAGTGTGCCTGTCGAGTGTGCAGTCGAGTGTGCTTGTCGAGTGTGCATGTCTCCCACGGCAGAGTGGCACTTCAAGAACGCAATCAAAGTGGTGAACATCATCAGTTTGAGTTATAAAAAAGAAAAAAAAAATTCAAATTAGAGAGATAGCGAAGAAGAGCAGAGTAATGAGGATAAAACAGAAAGGTGTTAAAGAAAGGGTTCCCTCTGTTTTACATTTTATTTTATTATTTTATTTTAA
>NC_020397.1:353568-380286 GCF_000321355.1 Plasmodium cynomolgi strain B
CTACTCCCTCACCGCTTCGCCTCTACTCCCTCACCGCTTCGCCTCTACTCCCTCACCGCTTCTCCGTCAGGCTGCGGATGGACCGGATCAAATACTTGCAGTTGTCCACGAGCAGCTTGTTAAGTGGGATGATCTCTATAATGGTGTAGTTCTTCTTCAGCTCATCCATGTGTGACGTCATGTAAGCCTTGATGCGAAAAAAAAACTCATTCAGCTTGACCTTCTCAATGAGGTCGAAGTTCTCAATATTTTCCTGCGTGACGTACTCCTGCCTGAGGGCCATGAACTCGTCAGCGGACAAGCCGTTCATGATAGTACGAGCACATCCAGCAAAGGCAGAGGCCCTCAAGGAATCCGTGCTGTCTGTAATTTTAAGATTAATGGAGTAGTTATATATGGGGGTGTTATTTTTGTTGCATTTGGCACAGTACATAGATTGGTCCATCATTTGGGAGGAATTAATATCGTCCTCTTCCTCCTCCACGACATTTGTAATCATTTTTTTATTGCAATCCGGACAAGCCGAGTACACAGGGATGGAGTTATAAATATGATCGATGAAACCAAAAGTCGTAAAAACGATTCCTTTTCCTGATAAGGCATCTTCATTAGCCAAATTAACATCCTTTTTAATTTCTTCAATAGTTTTTTGTAACTCGATATGGAAGCTATTCGTATTCACATTCACCGAGCTGTAAAGGTTCTGTTTGTTACTACTCCACCAAGTCTGTAGCACATGGGTTCTCTCAATTTCTGGATTCACGTCAATCTTTGTCTTTGGGTGGGACTCCAGTTTTTTTCCCTGCCACTCACCAACTTTTAAATACTTAAAGCAGATTATGCTGTTATCTCTTAGATGCACTTCTTCAATTTTCAAAGCATGTTCTCCCCACAGAGTTACATTAATCGTTTCGTTGCTATCATCTATCAGAATTAGATCCCTTTTCTCTTTATATTGTCCTGTTTTTTTTATCAATATTTGCATCGTTTCTTGGAAGCTGAATACTACTCCTATCACATCTACTAGCGAACCTGTATTCATATTTTTTATAGTATCTATAGATGCAAAATTGTAAATAAATTTGGGGATATTATCATTTTCTTCCAACAGTTCGATAATTGAATTTTCGTCTAGCGTAATTTCACAGTCATGTTTTAATGTATTAAATTTTTTGTTAGCTGCCTTGACATTTCCTTTACTTATTTTATATATTTTTCCTACTTGGAGATAGTCATACCATTTGTCCACTGCTTTTCCAAAAAAGTTTGCTTTTATTTCTCCATCTTCATCACACAATTCGATGTTGAATACCTTCCCTTCTTTGTTTCCTGAGTAGAACCTTCTCACATTATCCTTAGACTGAACCCTTGCCTTGATTATCCATTTGGATGAATACTGGGACAGCTTATTTATTTGCATTAAAATGCCATCATTTATTTTTATTACTGGATTGTTGGTTTGTTGGTAGGGGGCGCATTTCCTGCTATTCCTACTGGAGGTATTTTCTTTCAGCATGCTCTTTGTGTCGCTCCTCCTCTCCGTGGGGTACTCCTCCATATCGTTTAGTGTTTCCTTCGTTTCTTGCAGACTTCCCATGCTTTCGCTCCTTGCCTTCTTGCTCGGTTCCATCCCTCCCCGGTGACCACTTCCGTTATTATCATTGCCTCCGCTTCCTACACCGGATGGGCCGTAATTGCTCCCCCCCCTATGACCGTAACCTCCTCCACTGGTTGCCCCCTCAGAAGGAACATACCTCTCATGTATCGCCTCTTCGCTCCTACTAAGCTTCGCCACCTCTCCATTGTAATTCCTACCATTTCTTCCCCCTTCATCCATTTTCGTACCCACCTCATTCGAGTTTCCTCCTCCGCTTCCATTCCCGTGTGGAGCTCCCATCCTTCCGTAATACGTCTCATCGTCCACACTTCTGCAGTTACCCCCCTCTTCTGCATCACGTGGTGGGGGGTAGCTATAGTAGTCATGCGCCCCGCTTGCGTTCTTGCTCATGTTGCTGTTCCCCCTGCCACTTTGATAATAGCTCCTCTCTTCGGGGGGGCCCCTCTCTGGGTTATTCCCAGTGGGGGTATACCGGCCCTTGTACTCCCCGGCGGTGGCTGCCCTCGGCCCAGCTGCCCCCAATCCAGCTGCTCCCAACCCAGCTGGTCCCTCCTCCATTTCCCCCTCGTACATATAGGCGTTCGTGTTGCTCGTGCGCGCCTTGGGGTGACTTCTACTAATGCTTTCCCCCAAAGGGGGTTCTTCTCTGTACACGCTTGAGCCCATGGGGGGGCCGACTCCGGGATCGTAACTGCTGCCGCTTCTGCCGTTGTTCAGCTCTCCTGCGATGTTATGCGTCCTGCTCTTACCGCTGCTGTAGTGGTTCTTTCCATAAGCGCTATTTGCGCTATTTGCGCTATTTGCACCATTTCCACTATTTGCACCATTTGCGCTGTTGGGGTCATACCCAGCGGTGTTGTTTCGATTGCTGTAGGGCTGGCCCGCCCTCTGCGAAGTGGGGTCCTTTTGGTGCGAGAGAGATGTGGCCTCGCGGGGGTTCCTTTCCAATTCGTTTGCACCGTACGGGAGATAGTCGCGACCGGTGGAACTCTCGCCATGCGCGAACTTGGCCGTGCTGGGGGGGTCATTCAACCTTTCGGGGAATTGCTTCCCCCTTCCCTTATCTTCTGCCATTCTGCCGTGGTGGTAGTTTTGCGGGGCGTCCCTATACGGCGGCCTCTCCCCATAAGGGGGTTTATCCCCGTAGGGTTGCTTCTCTCCGTAAGGGGGGTTATCCCCGTAGGGTTGCTTCTCTCCGTAAGGAGGTTTATCCCCGTAGGGTTGCCTCTCCCCGTAAGAGGGTTTATCCCCGTAGGGAGGCCTCTCCTCATATGCAGCACTGCTATTCTTGGGCACCGGCTCCTTGATCAAATTTTCTCCCGACACTCGTTGATACCTGTCATAGCTGTCAGCTCTGGTGTCCCCTTCCTGGCGATCACTCAATTTGGAATAGCTAGCTGGCGGAATGGCAGTATTACTGTATTCTGCCCCTGCTCCTGCTCCTGCCCCTGCTCCTGCCCCCGCCCCTGCGCTCCCTCCACGGGGGTAATAATTACTCTCCCTCGTTTTGCTCTCATTTCCATGCTCACTTGAATAGCGGGAAATCATGTTGCTAGTTCTGGCTCTCCCTTCTCCATTGTATTCGCTGACAGGTCTAGATCCCCCATCCTTAGAAGCGTTTTCAGCTTTTGTGTTCAGCAACAAGTAGGATATACTCTGAAGCTGGTATCTCCTAAACAGGTCCTCAATATCGAAATAATCTACACTCATAAGGACCCGAAGTTTTTTTGTTAATATAAAAAGCTTTCCATAGTAATTTGTGATGGAAAATTTTTCTATAGCTATTAATTTTTTTACATAAGATATAGGTGCAGTGGTCATACTTGCTTCTTCCGTCCCCACGTGTACAATGGCATAGTACTGTGGTGGGATGGTGCCATCTATCACTTTTAAAAAAATTTGATTTGCCCCTGCATTCATTTGACTGAAACATATTAATGTTACCTGTGAGGTTAACCAACCTATGCTTTCTTCTGAGCTGGGTTCTGTAAAAAATTTGTATATAAAGTCAGGCGTTGCCTTGGACAGAATTTCTTCGTTCCTGTTCATTTTGGCTTACACTGCTGTGGGTGGTGGTGGTGGTAATGCTAGCTGGTCGGAGCGCGAACGATATTTCGATTGTCCACTTTGTTGGGCAGTGGTGATTGTGGCGGCACCGGGGTGGACTCGAGGTCTACACTTCCCGACCAGGGTGCGCGCTCATCCCACGGGCACTCCTCGGGCATTTGCCCAACCACACACAGCATGCAGATGCACACACAGCATACACATGCACACAGCATACAAATGCACACAGAATACACATGCACACAGCATACACATGCACACAGAATACACATGCACACACAACATACAAATGCACACAGCATACACAACTATCGCGCGACTCACATGGATGCACACAACGCACTGAAGAAAGGCCCAATTGAGAGAGATCGCGGAGGGGAAAGAATCCACAAGAGCGTCCACCTAGCGTTGTTTAGCCATCTCCCCTTTCGCGAGCGAAACGGGGAAAAAAGGCGCGGAACAAAAATGTCTTATTCCCCTTTCGCCTACCCCACTTGCTTTCCCTTTTCTTCAAGCAGCGGCATGCAGGGGGGTGTATATACATGTGCAGGGGCAGGCCCACTCGCACCTGCACAAGCGGGTGGTTAAACCTGCTCGCGCACTTTCACGCGTACACTCACACGAACATACATACGTCCATCCATGCATACGCACGAACTATTAAAGTGACCTTAAAAGTGAAAAAATGGCTTCCTCCTACTTGGTCAGATAATGTCACAAAATTTTGATCAAATGGGCTCCTCCTCCTGATTGGGTGGGCTTCCTTCTTATCACTGTTTCTTTTTTTCTTCACCCCATTTGGAGTTTCTGAACGTGGCCTTCCCCTCTTTCTCGACTGCGTCGCTATTCAGGTGGTAACTTTTTTTTTTTTTTTTTTTTTTTAAACACATGAATAAAACTACCCCCACCTGCTGTGTACGCCCACTCCTCATGACACACATATACGTATGTACGTGAAAGGAATGACGGGGAAAACTGTGTCGCCTTTTTTAGGGGCACAGAGAGGAAGGGGCTTTCATACACTTGCCATTTTGTCAATTTTGCCTCTTTAAAATTGTTAGCTATAAGAACCGGTTTTGCTTAAAAGAAAATATTTTCCTTTCGAGTGGAAAATCACTATCACGGAGTGGTGGGCACACCACCTGGGGTAGACTGCCGTTTGTTCTTTTGCGACCGCGGGTGGGCTTTCATGTGGGGTCGGTCATGAGGGGAGTGAAGCTGGATGGGGGCGGCAGTACAGATTCAGTTCTCTCCGCTTCCCCCCGCTTGGACAAGTATCGTATTGCCCCCCATCCAGGAGTTCCTTGAGAAAGACCCCCGGTGCGCGAACCCTAAGTAGGTAAGGCATCCCCCGAGGGGTCCGCCAACAGGATGCGCACAACAAAAAAGGAAGGCCACCAATTCGAGTAAAACCAAATTAACACATGGTGGGGAGAATGCTCAAGTTCAAGTACACCTGGACAAATTTTTTCTCCCTGTGTGAATAAATAATTCAGAGTGACCTCCGATAAAGTGGCTCTTCCCCCATTTGGTGGTGATCCCTCCCCTGGTCGATCGCACCGAAGGCTCACGGCGGTAATGGTTTATAATGCCGCCCAGCTGCACCCTCCTCCTGTTTCTCTTAAGCTTGCTTACTCGTGTCAGCACTATACAGTGGGAAGAAAAATTTGTAAAGGTACTCCTACTGGATTGTACGATTGGGAAGGACCTTCCTCGGGTCGTTCGAACAACAATATGGTTAACTCAACACGAATACTTATGTGCCTTTACCCATTCGTCCCATCTCCTCCTGTACTCCCCTTTCAGTACCCAAGCTTCATTTTCTCTCAGCAGAAAATTTCACAGTGCACTAAACCCACAAGCCGACTGTGCCTCCACCTGAACAAACCATCCCAAAACAAATTCGAACTGATAAGAAAAAAATTAGAAGGCATAGGAGTGTTTCAAAAAGACATCGAAGAAAGTTTCGTCAAGGGCACGGGAAAAGGCGGGCAGAAGGTTAACAAAACGAATAACTGCGTCATGATAAGATATGACAGCGGGGAGGGGGAGAAAATAGTAATCAAATGCCACAAGTACAGGTTAGGAGGGCGAACGGGGAAAAGGAAAGAGCGGGAAAAATGAACAAAAGCAACTTTGATAATTCGCCTTTGGAATTGCCAGACAGGCTGCCCAGCATCTCCCGTCTTATCCATTTATTCCCAACTCTGTTTACGCCTCAGTTGTTTTTCACGAATATGTACGTGTATGTGTGTGTATATATCTACATATTTATACATTTACGTATTTTTTTTTTTTTTTCCATTTTGGCTACCTCCACCGGCACGCAGATGTTTACAAAAAAACAGAATATACGCACGGGAGCTGCTGTACGATAAAATTACTTCCATTAGGGACAACCTGGAGGATGCTATTACTCACGAAATTGAAGTAAGTCTTTCCACACACGTTCTTTCCTTTTGCTCGAGCATTTAAGATAGTCGCAATTGTGTGAATGGTCTGCATGGTCTGTATGGCCTGCATGGTCTGCCTGGTCTGCGTGCCCGGCGAGTGTTTCACGTTTGTTCACCCCCTCCTACGTAATGGCATGGCAAACCAAGCACACAATTTTTTTTTTTTTTTTTTTTTTTTTTCCAAAAACCACACCCGCAGAAGGAAAAGCGAAGAGTATTAAAACCGACGGATAGGGAAAAGAGGGAGTCAATAAATTATAAGAAACGCAGATCGGAAGTGAAAAACAATCGGCAAAAGAGTTTTCGCTATGAGGATGACATTGGTTGAAATTTCTTCAATTACGTGTCATTTATTTTTTTGGTCCTTTCCCCCGAGCGTGTGTATAAGTGGTTAAAATGGTGTTTCTCCCTCTGTGGCAACGTTTGCATGAGGTGAATTTTATCTCCCCATTTTGTCCCTTCAAATGAACATACACTTTTTTGTGGCTTTACTTTACCCTTTTCGAAATTTACGTTGCGAGTATTTGACCCACTTGGTGGACCGTCACCGCCACCCGCTGGTGGTGTTATGATGCCGCTTCGAATGGTCAAATGGGGCAGGACAAAAAGCGAATTACAAAAGGTGGGACAAAAAAAGCGAACCGGAAAAGGCGAGTCACGTGTCTGTTGCATAGGTATATATTCATATATTCACATATTCACATATTCACATGTTCACATATTCACGTGGAGTCCCGCGTCAGGCGTTTATGTCCCCCCACGCCAGGTACGCACTTGCGGCCCTATTTGGCGGCAAACACAATTTGGTTTTCACTCCATTCGTGAGGAGGTGGTCTTTTTCCCCCCATGCGGCAACAAAAAATAAAGCAGTTCAAAGGCGGGTCATGCTTTCACAAAAAGGTACATCCGCACAGTACGTTTTGTAAAATCACGTCGCGTTTTTCATCACGTTAAGCTTTTTTGCCACAAGGCATCAAATGAAAAAGCGAGAAAGTTACGTTTTTTTTTTTTTTTTTTTTTTCCTCTTGTGCAATGGCGCTCAGAAAATTTTATAAATTACTCTTTACGCGCGAGTACAATTGCATTGCAGATATGGGCCAAAAGTCCCTTCGAACGAATTATGGCGAAATGTCCTTTTATTTTAATTTTTCGTTTTTACTCCATACATACCAATAAATCCAATCCTCATAAAAATGGATAACAGTTTTTTGCATGAAAAAATGAAAATAAAAAAATGCCACGCAGCGTAGGCAGCAGCAGAGCCATATGCCACGGAAGAAGAGCACAGCGATGCTGACGGGGAAGGGATATTATTCATTCCTCACCTTTCTCGCGGCCGACCAACGTGCAAACTACAAACGCGCATGTACGTAACGCGAATACCATTTTGCCGTAGAAGTACGCTTTGCTTTATGTTCACGTTGGAGCGGTGATTTGGCCCTCCCCCCAAGAAAGAAGAAAAACAGCACAGTGGAGTCATTACATATATATAATATGTATATTTTTTTTTCTTTTTTTTATAATTGCGCGCAAGTTTGGCCATTTCCTTTTTTTTTTTTTTTTTAAATCGCCTTTTTCTCACTCCGTGCCAGTTTTATCCTGTAGGATGGCACGAGCTGCGTACTCGCCTCTTTGAAAAGTATTTTTTTTTTAAAAGCGCCTTTACACTGGGGCGTCCACTCCATATATCTATCATTGCATGACTTCGCTTTCTGTTGGCGCAGTTTCATCCCCCCCCTCCACTTGCTTCGCTTCTCCCCCTGCTGCGCATCCCCGTCACCTGGGAAGAGAAAAACCGCCTTAACATTATAATGATTAAAAAATTGTTTATACGTATTTAATATCGCTCCGTTTTGAAAAAAAAAAAAATATTCTTTCAAAACGGAGCGGATCATTTTTCGTCACCGAATCGAATTGTTCACGTTGGGAAGACGCCCCCGACATGGTGGTGGGAGGAATAACCTGTACTTTTGTGAAGACGCACTGAGGGGCAGTATTTTGCAGAGTTACCACGGCTGAATTTGTGTGAAGCGTGATCATCCTCGTGCGGGAGCATCTGCATGTGAAGTGGTGCACGCAGAGGGGTCGCTCCGTTCGTACGTCACTACAGCGCGGATTGTACGTCACTACTGCGCGGGTTGTACGTTACTATTGCGCATTTCGTATGCCACTGCTGTGCATATCGTATGCCACTGCTGCGCGTATCGCATTGCATCCCGCGCCCCCAGGCACCCCCGTATGCACGTCTTCGCGAAGAAGACATGTGCGAAGGGCAACCAAAATAGCTCAACCGGGAAAGCAACTTGGACGCAGAAAAAATTGCGTGTCAGGAAATAAACGTTTAGTCCACCCGAAGGGCACAACGCACATCGCAGAGGAATATTTTACCCAGTGAAGTCAACGCGAAGAAGTTCATCGGGGGAACCCAAACAGACACCATCGCACATGCGCAAGAGTATGTACGGAGGAGTTAATGCACCCCTGTTAACCAAACCAGTGCTATATAAAAAGGGACAGCCCCTTTCTCACCACACCCATCCTATCCATCTCCCGTCGAAAGAGCCAAAATGGAAAGCGCTCACCCAAAGGTAGTCGCCATGGAGGACGCTCACCCAAAAGTAGTCGCCATGGAAGACAGTCCAGTAGGGAACAAACCAATGGACATAAAAAATATTTACAATATGAAAAAGGAAGACGTAATTGTGCAAGAATACATCAACAAGAGTAGTAACTCCACGATTAACATGTATCATAAGGACCAAGTGAATATTTACATCGAGAATAGTGACCTGAATAAAAAAACGTACAACTGTTATACATGCAATATACAGATATACAACTACTCCTTCTTTCGGTACCACTTTAAGTCCGAGTGGCACAAGTACAATTTGAAGAGGAAGCTGCTAAATTTGAATGCCGTCAACGAAGTGACCTTTAACGAGAAGGTGCACAGCTTGACCAAAGGGGGGGGCCTCGTAAGCGGCAGCGGTCATGACCCCGTTAGTGGAGACCCTACTAGCAGCAACCAGTGCGCGCATAAGAAGCACAGTAACGGGAAGAAAAAAAAGGAGAAAAAAAACCACGCAGAAGTGTGCAGCTGTAAAAAGGCGAATAACGGAGGAAGCTACACGAGCAATAATTGTGAAGCACAAAAAATTAAATACGCAACGAAGGAAGATGTTTTAATGAACAAAAATGTAAAGTATGACAATCCCTTGGTGTGCTTCTTCGATAACAGAATTTTTAATTCAATAGAAGAAAATATAAAACACATGAATGATAATTATACTTTTTACATCCCTGATTTAAAGTACGTTACCAATTTGAAGAAGGTTCTTCTGACCATAGGGAAGAAAATTTACGAAGAGAATATCTGCATCTACTGCTTTCGCTGTTCCAAGTGTGTCAAATCGTTACAGGCGCATATGATCTGCAAGAGTCACACCAAACTGCATGCAGAGTTTTTTATTTTTATTCAAAAATATTACGATTTCTCAAAGTCGTACGTTGATCTGTTAAATAGGTACATTACTAATAAGGAGGACAAGGAGTTGCTTCTGTGCCTACTCCACAAGAAGAGGAACAACCAAATAGAGTCCAAGCGTCACCGCAGCGAGGAGAGAAGTGTGGGAGAGGAGGGGCAGCATCAGAAGCAGCGAGAAGAAGATCCCTCAACGGGTTATGATCAGACCGCGCGGGAAGACCGTTCAAACGTACGCCCGTCCAACGCGGAGGAAGCCAAAGCCCAACTCGATAACGAATGCGAAAGCGACAACAACAGCGATGATTACAAAGTGAAGGAGGAAGAACTGAGCAAAAATATCAACCATGACACCATATATGAGGTCCTGGAACAGTTCGGATACACAAAACCTGAGCTAAATGAGTACAACAATTTAGTACTTCCGGATGGGTCGGAAGCTATCAACAGAAAAATTGCCTACATTTTTAAGCAGAAATTGCCGCTTGAAAATAGAGCTCCGTCCAAATGTGAAAAGCTTGATGTTTTGAAAAAAAGAGAGAGCAACCAGGACTACCGCAGGTACAGGTCCTATATCGACGTCATGAAAAAATACAACTTGGATTTGAATGTGAAGACGAACGGCTTGAACAAGTTTTACAAAAGTGACTCCATTTTCTTTTTATGATTCTGCGTGGGCCCACGTGTGGTCATCGGGGGGCGTGCATAAATTGGGGGTAAACTTTTTTGTGCGCTGCTGTGTGCACAACAATGTGCATGCATGTTTGGCCCCACCCCGTTCACTTACCCATATGTGAAACGTATGCACATGCATATATATTTACATTTATGTAACCCCCCGTGTGCACCGCAGTTTACCCTCTTGTGTTGAATAAAGCCTTTATCATCACATGGCATTCTCAACGTGTGCCAGCATTTTGAAAAACAACAAAAAAAAGAAACTATAAAGATGCAAATTTAACGTTAGTTTTTGCGCAAAAATGCCATTCAATTTTTCGAACTGTGTTATGTTTTTAGCTAGCTGGAAAAAAAAAAAAAGCAATTTTTGCCTGAACAAAGAGGTAGCCATTTGGAGAAAAAAACAAAAAAAATGTAACTTTTTACCTGAACAAGCTAGCCATATGGGGGGGAAAAAAAAATGGTAGCATAACAACGCCAAAAAAAGCAGTGACACTATTTTAACAAAATGCGTGTATGGCGCCTCCCATGTCTCCACCTCCCCAAGCGGGGGTGGACACTTCGAAGGCTTCTACAAAACGTTAGCCCACATCAAAAGCCTATGTACCACCTTCGCGTTAGCCGTCGCGAAGTAATCCTCCCGTGTAACCCATTTATTTTTATTGTGGTAAATGGCTTTCCCGTACTTTCTGCAGCCAAGGTAAGCGGCTATGTTAGACATGCATTCATTTTTTATGTGCACTTTTGTATTTTCGCTGTAATTTTTAATCCGCAATATATTGACTAACTCTTTATGTAACCGTTCGTGCATGTTGACACAATCTGATACACCGCCAACAAGTACAATGTTGTTCAGCAATTGTTTTCGTAAATCCATTGGACAGGAACATACACACTCGAAAATTAGCTGACTTAATGGCACTACGTTTTGCTTGTAGTAATATCCCGGTAAGTGCGCTAAAAACTCAGGCTGAAAATAAATTTCATGGCTTAACATTTCAGCCTTGGGGTCTATGTAAATATTACTGTATGGAATTCTATGAGGCTTCAACAAGCCATTACAATCGCTGTTCATTTTTATGCTCCGGTCAATGTCTAGGCTTATGTAACTGTTTAACTCTTTATAATTTTGCACAAGGGTGTAGTCAACGTGGCTATCCTTTGCTTTGACAAAATTGGAAATGTATTTAGTTATTAGGTGGCCTCCTATTTCGCAGTTCTTCGCGCTGTCCAGAAAAACCCCGTGATTTTCCGCTACTGGGGATACTCTGCTTGCGCTTTCGCCTAAGTCTACAACGAGGGCTTCGCGGATGGGAGAGGTGAAACGAAAGAGGAGTCCAATTGAGCAGATGACCATCCGGTGTGCTAATGTCAATGGAATTAGGTGCCATCAAATCGAAACACCCCTAACAGAAGAGAAGCCACAACTGAGCTTTCCCCTTTTTGCGAACCTGTTTTCAATCCGTAGTAGTAGGACGCCGCTAGAGAGTTGTAAATAAAAGATATCGATGCGAATTGATGAGTCTTGAATGCCCAATTGAGCATGTTAGTTATGAACAACTTTTCCACTTTTTCGGGAATGGCTACGAGTAAGTTGTAATCGTCTGTTGTTATGTTTAGTCTCTGTTTTGTATGACGAAAGGGGGAAGGAAAGGGATTAAAATTGCGCGGGAGGAGCGATTTGGGGGGAATTCCCACAGAGGGAACACGTATACATATTAGTGTGTGCATGTATGTTGGTATATATGTGGGCATGTGCATGTATTCCCGTGGGGAGCTTTCCCTTTTCCGTTACCTTCACCAGGTAGTTGTACACTTCGAACAAATCTGTGAAGTCGTTCGCGCTCAAGGGATGCCGAGGGTCAGAAAACGTCATCTTCACATTTAGAAGTTCGTCTCCTGAACAGGGGGTTCAATTCGGGGGGAACGTATGCAGAGGTGTCGAAGGACTACAAATGGTTAGGTCTATATATACGCGCATGTCCATTTGTTTATTGGAGATCGGTCAATCTTTTTCTCCTTTTTCTTCTTCTTCTTCTTCTCCTCCTCCTCCTCCTCCTCCTTCTTTTTTTTTCTCATCTCCACGTAGTAGTGATTTCATTGGGGTGGCACCTTCCTCGCCTTCCATTTTGGCTGTTTCGTATTTAACTCGGGTGTACTCTTCGACTGCCTCGAGTCCGAACTGTGTGGTGAAGCGGGCCCATTGCGCGCATGCGTGAAGATGTACACTCGTGATAACGCGAATGTGCATGCCCAGACAGCCGCTCGCGTGGATCCAAATGACGACGTCACGCCTCCATCTTTGGAGGCTGCACGATGTGGATCAATTATCGGATGACTGCCTCTCTGCCTACTTTCACCTCCCTCGAATTGGAAAAAACTTTCCTGCAAAGAGAAGAAAAAAAATAAAAAAAAATATAAAAAAATAAAATAAAAATATACACATGTGTGTATACCCCTTCTCACACACAGGGCGCTTGGCCAAATCATACTCTACATATAAGCAAGGGATTTGCAGAGCTGGCATTTCCTCCGTGACGACTCCCATTTTGATGATCCTTCGGGAACAAATAGGTGTTATCGTGTAGCCGTGTGGGTAAGTAGGCGAGTGGACCCATTTTTAAGGGACGAACGGATCAGCTAAGTTTTAAGTACTGTGGCCACTCAAATGGGGTAAATATTATGGTACCGTTTTTTTTTTTGTTGTCTTCCTTTTTCGGCACTTACAGATCTGCCGCATCCTACTGATTGATATGTTTCCCCCTCCACGCTTACCAAGACCCCGGGTCCAAAACCACGACGGGTATGCTTTCCTCCGTTGCCCCTTCATCCTCTGCACCATCCATTTTTATTTCTGTTAGGAAAAGCGAAAAAAAAAAAATTTTTGAAAAAGCCACATAGGAAGTTCATAATACATGAACAATGAAAAGGAGACCTGAGTTTTATTTTGCAGACATGTCATTTTAGCAGTGGGACAAAAATTTATGTTGCTCTCCCTCCGACTGTTCCAGGCGGTCCTCATTATGTTCGTACTTATGAATGGAACAAGTGAAGCGAACTAATTGCAACGTCGCGTTTATGTAACATGAGCCGGTGGAACGACATTGGATTGGATGTCACATTTTTCGTCCCCTTTTGTGTATTAAAAAAAATGTTTGAAACTTCGCTTCACACGATTTGTACTTCATGGACCCATGTTTAACGAGAGGATAACTTTTTTTTTTTTATTTCCCTTATTTTGAGGTCCACACCAAAGTGCGTCGCTGTGGCTACTGAAGAGTCTTACGGCGCACGCAGGGGGGGGAGAGGCACAACCCAAGGGTCGCAGCAAAAAGGGGAACTTCGACGCGTGCAGAGATATGACCACAATAGGGGATCCACAATAGGGGGACCGTTATCCCAGACCGCTAATCACCGTGTAGATCACAAAAATGAATTTACAAATGAAAATCAGTGAATTGTTCGTTTAGGTAAGCATGATGAGAAGAAGGGAGTGGGCTTGTTTTGCCTCTTTTTTTCCTTCATTTTTTGCCTTCATTTTTTGTCTTTTTTTTTTTTCTTCTCCCTCTTCTACCCTTTAAAAGCAGCACATGGTGATTTAAAAAAAAAAAAAAAAAAAAAAAAGGAACAGCTACGGACGCATAATACAATTGTGTATTTACGCGCCCACACATACACGTGATTTCGGAATTGCTACAAAAGTAACTACACATGGACAAAAAAAAAAAAAAACGTAAAGAAGTCATGATGTAAACAAAATAGGAGAAAAATCTGTACAGACAAAATTGCTTTTACAAAATGAACAGTAATTATACATACGAACGAACATACGTGCATCGAATGAGCGCGTACACACAAATACACAAACGAGGCTGTTTGCAAATAAACTGGTAAACAATTGAGTGCATAAAGGTCCTTTGCACACACGTGCGAGATTTAATTTATTTAAATACTCGAGGGGGTTACTTGTACGTACTGTGGTGCACGCCTCATGCGAGCGTTCACGCTTCGATGGGCGCACATCTCCATGTAACTGTAACTTCCTCACGAAAAAATTAGAAAAAGATATCCTTTTTGGGTAAGCGGTGGGGGCTGTGCGTCTCGG
The DNA here is from genome assembly GCF_000321355.1 of Plasmodium cynomolgi strain B. Classification (NCBI taxonomy): domain Eukaryota; phylum Apicomplexa; class Aconoidasida; order Haemosporida; family Plasmodiidae; genus Plasmodium; species Plasmodium cynomolgi. The sequence continues at coordinate 367,971 of NC_020397.1, forward strand.
CGCTGTTTATATGATGTAGAGATGGTTCGCGCGTTTTGTTATACCCATGGGTCGGGATGACCACGTCGATGAGTTAGTGTGGGTATGTGTAGCGTCTCTTTTGTCGGATTCCGCGATTCGTCACCTCTGTTATTTGTGCCCACTGGGGACCCCTCTCTCTTCCTCTTCTGTTCCTCCACCGAGCGCTCCGTAACTCAAATGACCCGTTCGATCAATTAAGGTTCCCCTTCTTCACGCGTTTGTATCAAAACCTGGAGTCGCACAATTCCCCAAATGGCGTTTTCTGCCCTCAGCTGGGCTGCAGTGTCCACCGTGATGACTTTCGAAGGGGTTCGCCTACCTAGGCAACACACATCAGCAAAAGTATACAAATATTACGCACTAACATACCACTTCTCACCCAGGACGAGGCCCGCCCGATCAGATGGGGGGGCTCACCTCTCCCGATAACAAGCCGAGCCGCGTGAGGCATCCTGTCGCGCAGTTCGCTAAGCGGTCAACTCAGCGTTCCGCTCAGTTCGGTTCAGTTCGGTTTAGTTTATTTTAGTTTATTTTAGTTTAGTTCAGTTTCGCCTCCTTTATCTTCTCTTCCTTTATCTTCCCTTCGCTTCTCTCCCCTTCCCTTCGCTTCTCTCCCCCCGCTAGTGCTTCTCCTCCCGGGGGTCGGCGAGGACGGAGCTGTTGTGCGAGATGTTCTTGGTGAGGTACGTGAGAGCCTTCATAGCGTCGACGTATTTGATGTTCCCATTTTCGGTGTCCAGCAGAAGTGCGTGCACCGTTTGCAACGTGACAATAGAAGTGAGGGAAGCCACAGTCACGCGGAAGTAGCCCATCATTTTTAACATGAGGGAGATAAAATTGGAGTACTTCTTGTTCACGTACTTATCTACTAACCCTAACCTAAACTTAGAATCTGTGAAAAGAGAAATGATCGACAACTCGGGGTCGGGTTTAATACTCTTCTTAAAGTAAAAACATCGCATAGTGCACCCTAAATTATCTGCATGCGCTTTTATTTCTTTGTATATATGGCTAAGACTTTCTTGCGATTCTTTATTTACAGGGTATTTTAAATGAATATTCAGGTGGTCCAGTAGTTGATCCAACGTCCCTAGGTAGTAGTCCAAAAAGAGAGAGTAGCAATACAACACAGGCTCACAAAATAAATTTTCCAAAGTAGCATAATCAACAAATTGCTTGAAATATGAACTTAATTCTTTTATGTATTCCACTATGTCGTTCTGTGTGTTAATCATATAGTCATTTATTTTTTTCATTTCCAAAGAGGCTCTGTTGTGGACGTTTCCCCCCTCTTCGTTCAGGTTATTAAGTATTTTCTTCCCAAGATAGTTGAAATTAAAACGGGAAGATGAATCCATACACGTGTTGATAGAGTCGAAAATGTTATACGTTGTAAAATAAATATCTTTCATTCTGTCACTTGGCGTGGACATGGTAACGGAGTCTACTAGTTCGTCTCTTCTCAATTTATATTCTATAGGTAAAGACTCAAAGGTTCGGTGTAGAGCATCTTCCTTTTGTTGGATTTCATAAAGGAAGAACAGCAGTGTGTATACTGTGCGGTCAAAAGCGTAATAATATTTTTCAATTCCTTTTTTTTCAATTGGATTTTTTTTTTTTTCAAGTTCATAAAAATCTTCATGCATTTGGGTAAAGTTATTTTCATATAGGCGGTTGATATTTTGCTGCACACCTTTGTAACTGAGGTAGTACTTTTGGGGTAGTTGCCTGGCCATTTTATCTAAGTAGGGCTTGTTTCTGTAGAATAGGATGGCTAGACTAAACAGATGAGAGAGCATTTTGTCGTAGTACTTCCTGTTTCCGATGGCCGAGCTGGTCCTACTGTTCGTACTGCTGTAGCGCCTGTTGTCCACACTCGGCATTCTACTGTCCACGTTGGGGCTGCTTCGTTCAAAGTTCCGGGCACTGCCGATGCTGGGGCTGCCTCCTTCAAGGTTCAGACCTCTGCTTCGGGCGCTACCTCCGCTGCTTCCGCCGCTACTTCTGCCGCTACTTCCGCTGCTACCTCCGCTGCTACCTTCTCCGGCACTTTCGCTTCTACCTCCGCTGCTTCCACTGACTTCGCTGCTAACACTGTTGGCGTGGCCAAGTTTGTTGACGCTGCCCAGATCGCCCAGGCCGCCTAAACCGCTTAAGCTGCTAACGCTGCTATCGCTGCTACTGCTGCCGCCGTTCTGCATGGACAGGTGAAATTTCTGCAGTCCCCACTTTCTCTTGGCATACCTCTCCTCCAATTCGCTAACTTTATTTCGAATGCTACTTTCGTCCTTCCCAACACTCGATGAGTTTTGAGATATCTCTTTATTTTTTGCCAAGCACTCATCAGTCGAAGTAGACCTTACCTTGGAATCATGTTTCAGTTTTTCTTTGCATTTTTTTTCCCACCCTCCATCTAACTTATTCTTTGCTGCCTTCATATCCACCTTGGATCTGTTAAAGTCTTTACCTATCAAGGCGCAATAAAAATTCAGGAAGTCTTGGCGGAAGTTATTTTTGTTTGGGACTGGTTCATCGGTTGATGGTGTTATTACATTCTCCTTTAACTTTTTTTTGGACGAATTGTTTTCTCCTCCTTTGAACAATTTTTTCTTGAATTCGTGCGGGTCGGGAGGCACACCCACGGAGTTGCTCAACGTTACGCTGGGTTGGAAGCTGTCCTGATAGCTGTCCTGATAGCCATCCTGATAGCCATCCTGATAGCTATCCTGATAGCTATCCTGGCAGTTTTCCTGGCCTTCCTTCGCGGGGAGCGTGGAGGAGGGTCCCTCCCCCCCGTCTTCATCACTTGGATCCGACTCATTAAAGCATTCTTCTGGTATTTCTGTCAAGTCCTCACCGGCATGTCTCTTCTTACTGTCATCATTGCAGTTACTGGAGATGCACTCTGTGAGCACCCGGGGGTGGCTGCTAAAAGAAGGGGATGGAAGGAAAAAAAAAAAATATATATACATTAAGGGGATGAACTGCTGCGCAAACAAATATGCACGTGCGAGAAACGGCGCGCTAACTGCCACTTGCAAATGCCACTCGCGGGTGCCCTCACCTGTGCCGGTCGCCTTCGTGCGGAGTCGTCGCACGAAAGTCCTCATATACGTCGATAATGTGCGCTGAGCGCAAATAAAGGGGAGCTACCAACCACACCACCTTATTAAGCATCCTTGCAAAAGTGAAGTGTGCGCGGTAGGGTTTACATCAAAGGGGTGCGGGTCGGAGACTCTCACCTCACTATTATGCATGTCGTTACGCACAACGGGAGAAGAAAAGCATACCAAGCAAAGAGGCACACACGGAATGCTTAAAAAGGAGAAAAAAACAGAAAAAAAAAATAAAAAAAAAAAATAAATAAAAAATAAAATGTACACGTGTCTACAAATAGTGCTAGTCTTGGTCGAATTACAAATCAGACGCTGCGACATTTGTTTGCTTCATTAGCCTATGCGTTCGCGTGCGCATTCGTGTATTGTTCATTTTTTTTTTTTTTTTTCTGTCCTTTACTCTTCCTAAGTTGGAGTGGACCATTAGCTCTTTTGCTCATTTTCGTTTTCGCTTTTTCTTTCCCTGGAATGAGCTCGTGTCACCTAGGGGACAGTCGCACGCGCAGGTAGAGTCCCCCACGAAATGAACACACGCGCGTGCATGTACCAGCACCTGTGGTGGAGACAAAAAATGGTCACTCGTTAGCCGCGGCAGCAAAAACGGCCAACTGGTTTATTCTCCCCGCGCAAAGGTTAAAAAAAAAAAAGGGCAATAAGACGCAGTAAGCTCAGGCTCTCCCTTGTTCGCTGCAGTGTTTGACTATATGCGGCTGCGAGCTGAACTGTACAAAAAATTGTCCCGACGAACGATCAAAAAAATACAAAAAAAAAAAAAAATGGGATAAAATGGGACAAAAAATGATAAAATGGGGCAGAAAGGGATAAAATGGGACAAAATCGGATAAAATGGAACTTATTAAAAAGTAGCGAGTGATCGGCCATGTCAAAGAAGGCAGTGGTCAATCCCCGACAATGCAGTGTTGCTGTGGAGTCATTCAACTGCAATAGAAAGAGCGAATGACTCCTGCGAGGAAATTAGAAATATGTAAATAAAGAGGCATCTAAAAGGATACGTACATATACATACGCCACTGTCAGGTTAGCAAAAATATTTTCGCTAAAGTGACATGGGGAAAAGCGCAAAAAAAAAAAAATTATCAAAGGGGAATTCTTGTTTAAAATGGGAGAAATGTATTTCGTATTAGGAAAAAAAAAAAAAAAATATACATATAAATACATATATGCATTTGGCAAATGTACGTTTAATATAAATAGGCCCTGCTGAGCGCTACTTAGGAACATAAATTAGAATCGGCAGTTTTTTATAACTATATTGCTAACCTGGTCTTTTAAGTAACTCGTGCCATCATCCTGCCAAATGGGCTTTAGAGAAGGACAGCGACCCATTGCTCATATGAAGCCAAACATTTTTTTTCTTGTCCGTTCTCAGAAGAAGAAAAAAAAGGGGGACCCGCGTTGAGTTAATTGGGACTGCCACCGTTCGAGCGTACGACAATGACATATTGCACTGCATCGTATTGTACTGTAATTATGTTATATTATTTGTGCGTTCTTTTGGTCACTGCTAACGTGGAGCTACTTAACCCATTCAGTGTCCCTGGTGGGTGCCGTCCCACAGAAGCTATGTTGCCCCCCAGCACCGCGCATGCGCGCAGTGCACTGCAGTAAAATGTGAAGCGCATCTGTCGGTGGTTAGCAAAAGGAAGGTCGCAAGAGGGTCGAAAAAATAGGGCCGCAAGAGGGTCGAAAAAATAGGGCCGCAAAAGGATCGAGAAAAATAGGGCCGCAAAAGGATCGCGAAAATAGGGCCGCAAAAGGATCGCAAAAATAGGGCCGCAAAAGGATCGCAAAAAAAGCGCACCGGGTGCTTCTAAACGGAATGTACTTTTATTCGCATCCGCTCATCGCGGTGCCTATTCTGTTAGACTGATGAAGAAACGAAGCGGTGAAGCGGCTTAGTTGCCTTCTTTCAGGGCCCACAAGGGGGGAGCAAACCAGTTGTAAAAAAACTGTGCGGAAAGGAACTACCCAGCCCCACATGGCTACATTCGCAAAATGGAAAAAAAAAGGTGGCACGCAGGATGGTTGCTTCTTCAAATGAGAAAACAAAAATAACGCGGCTTCCGTACGAATCGACGTTGCCTCCATTTTTTTAAAACTGTTCCTTTTAAAAAATTTATTTGTGCTGTTATTTACTCTGAGCGAAAAGCAACCTTCAAAAATGCGAAAATTTTTGTGGCAACAAGAAGAAGGCATATTAAATAGAAAGGAATAATTATCCATTTGAGACAGTGTGTCCGAGTGGTTAAGGAGTCAGACTAGAAATCTGATAGGCTCTGCCTGCGCAGGTTCGAATCCTGCCGCTGTCGATAAATTTTTTTCATTGCGGCAAAAAAATGAGGAGAAAATTTTGTTTTCTTCGGAACGCAAACCACAAAATAGGTTTATTTCTATTAGGAAAAGAAAAAAATATTTACGTTTTTCTTTCTTTCTTTCTTTTTTTTTTTTTTTTTTTTTCCCACTACTGTCATTATTGTATAACTTCCCGCGCTCTTTTGTTCCTTCTATTAAGAAGGAAAAAATGAAAGAATGAAAGAAGAAAGAAGTCACGGGTGATAACGGCTCCATCGGGAAAGCATAGAAGAAAAGGCAACTCGATCAAACGCACAGTGATACGCCTACAGAAATATGCACATAATATGTGTCAGTAAAATATGCTCAGTTGTGCCAATTAATTTCCTTCTTTCCCCTTTTCTACTTCAAATCGGGTCAAGGAGGAAAGCAATGCCAACCAACAAGTATGCGGTGCGCCTTCCATTTTTCGGTGGGGAAAGGGCACACTCCCCACTCCCCTTCTTTAACTTCTTTTTTTTCCTCCCCATTTTTGCCATTCCCCGCGAACTAAAATTAAAAAATAAAACAAAAAAAAAAAAAAAAGGCGGAAAATAAATAAAAATGTACATATATATATATATGTATGCTTGTTAAAAGCGCGTAAGAAGGGAGGAAGGTGTCCTTGCCCAAGCTACGGGCCTCCCTAAACACCGCATGGTTAACTTAGGAGAAGGACCACCTCTTCCCTTCCATATCTCAAATTTGTGGTCCCCTATACTCAGTGGAGAAACAAAACCGGGGAAGGAAATTTTAATCTACCATCATGTTCTTCGCGGTTTTTGCCTTTAGTCTCTCCCTAAGATTATTTATGCACAGACTGTACTTTTGATGACGGGTGGGGTGGATCCGCAAGGCTCTGCAAGAAAGTGACATGAACAAAAAGTTATTTCCCGCCCGGGTGTGCTACCACCTTATCTTCTTCCCCCTCCAAGTGCGCGAAATGATCATTTAAAAAGGGCAAAAAAAAAAAAAAAAAAAAAAAAAATTGTAAATAGTGTTGGCATTTAAGTCCACAAAAATGCAAACACACATATGTAATAAATTTTTTATTTTTTTCCTTCTCTCTCCTCTTGCCCATCGCCTCTTCTCCTTTTGGTTTCTCTCTTTAATGGAACCTCAAGGAAAATAGAACTTTAAAATTATTTTCGTTCATATTATTCTATTATGCAAGGAGAATACAACAAAATAATATGCACGAAAAATCAAGTGCCCAATGTGGCTTGTAAAATTCCGTGCCATAACGCATTTCCTTCCGCTTTAAACACATATTGGCTCTCCCTCTACTGGCTGATCCATGTGGGTTTCGAACCCACGACCTTCGGTACATAAGACCGACGCTCTAACCACTGAGCTAATGGATCTTAATGCATAATTCTTTCTTCATAAGCTACATCAGATAAGATAAGCGGTAATAAGGAACAAAAAAAAATTAACTCTCTGAAAAAAAAAAAAAAAAAGCCCCTTAAACCGTAGCCATTTTTACTAAAGCAAACGTGCGACCCCGCATTGGCATTATAACTCTCTGCCCTTCCTCCAGTAGTGACCTTCCCTCGTAAACCCTAGAATCCCCTCTTTTTTTGTACTTCTTAAATTGGGCCTTACGGTCAGCCATACATTGTTGAAGCTGTGCTTTCGGGGAAGTAGCTCGCCCTTGTGCGTACCTCCTCGGGGGGGAGAAGCACCTCTTCTTTCCCCTTCGAGTTCCTTTCACTTGCGACGATTTTCCCGTGCTAGCTGCCATCACTGTTCTACGCGCTAAATGAGCATTTTCACTAAGAATGTAAAATTCACCCAATTTATCCGCTGCAGCCGACGCGACGAGTTCACGTAAAAACTGACACGACAATGGACCGCTGCGATCGCTTGTTCACGGTACAGTCAGTTAATAGTCAAAAGTTGCGCTATGTAGGGGGGGAACACACAGCTGCTTAGTTGCACAGTTGCTCAGTTGCACAGCTGCTCCGTGCTCAGGTTTGCAATCCCGCACAGGGCGCACGAGCATAAATCATTTTAGATGGTCGCTTCCCGCTTGGCATATTTCTGCGAGTGGCTCCAAAAAGGGGAGACAACATGGGGGCGTGAAAACACTGTCATCCATGAAATGGACACAAAAAAAAAGAAAAGAAAAAAGAAAAGAAAAGAAAAGAAAAGAAAAGAATAAATAAAAGAAAAGAGGAACGAAAAGAATAAATAAAAGAAAAGAAGAACGAAAAAAAAAAAAAAGAGGCATATGCTGCGCTGAGAGGTGTACCCAGCATACGCGGCGGTGAGCCATCCCTGCGCTATTGCGGCAAATGGGCGAACACACACACCCCTTTTGCTTTGTCGTTTTTTTCCCTAATGGGAGTTTTCCCACCCACGCAATCATGGTAACGCCTCCCGGGTGGTCCACTTCACGCGATGGTTATTTTTTTCGACCCACTACCACGGCGGTGTGGCTTCTGGTTCCTATTTGGGGACCGCCTCCTGCGGTTGGTTACTAACCTTTTCGGCTGCACCGCTACACCCTTCACGGGCCTATCAAATTCTTCAGAGAGGAAAACCTCATTCTGCGGGTGGAAAGGGGGATGAATCCATCAGGATGATGATCCACGTGTAGGGCGTACACACACGCGAGAGTGTACATAGAAGCGCTCAGACGAGTTAAGACGCATGAGATCATAGAGGAACTCACACTAGAGCACACGCAAAAGCACACACTCAGGCATGCTCTTTCGATCGCTCCCCTTTCGATCGCTCCTCTTTCAACCGCTCCCCTTTCGATCGCTCCTCTTTCGACCGCTCCCCTCTCGACCGCTCCCCTCTCGACCGCTCCCCTCTCGACCGCTCCCCTTTCGATCGCTCCCCTTTCGATCGCTCCCCTCACGATCGATGGACGTACCTCCTGCGGACGCGGCCCGCCTGGCCGGCGTACAAGCTGGCGCTTTCGCTGGACTGCGCCTTCTTCTTCATCTCGGGGCTCTGAAAAATCACGACGACGACGGAGAGGTTATCCAGGGCCTTCCTTTTGTAAGCCAACTGACATAGAGCCTCCGCCGCCACAGTAGGGTCAGAACTCTCCACCAGGGAAGCCCTCACGGTGTTCACCGCTTCCTGAGAAGTCATCACATCAAAAATTCCGTCGCAACATATAATCAGGAACTCATCGTCCTCCGTTAAATTTATTTGAAATAGGTCCGGTTCACAAACAAGACCTTTTAATTTCTCTCTAGTCCTTTTATCAAACGAGCCAAACCCTCTACACACTCCTAAACAGCCACCTAAATACCCTTCGTCGTCTAACATACCCCCAGATGTTATAATCCTCTCCTCTTCCTTTTTATTTCCTCCAGCTCTGTGATCTACCGTTACGACAACTGCCCTCCCATTTTTACTCAACACACACCTGCTATCTCCTATGTTCGCAATATACATCATGTGGTTGAAAATCACACTCACACAGGCTGTACTTCCACTGGAAAAATTGGAGTGATTATCCTCTTCATTATTTATTGTCTTTCTACACAAATGCTCGTCCATCTTATGGAAGGCATACTTTAACGAGTTAGACATTCCATTACCATTTATGTAGTAGGTGTGCACGTGTAGATGCAGTAACTTCTGGATGATGTTCACTGCCTTCTCTCCGTTGTGTCCGTCGTAGATGGCGCAGTACATGTAGGGCGGGGGGGTCGTCCCAGCCTCCTCTACTCCCGCCGCCACCCCCGACGCTGCAGATTCGACCGAGGGACACCCAAACGATCTGTACACACTCTGCGTCTTCTGCAGCATGTCGTAGTACTCCCTCTCGAGGGACTCACTCAACAGATTTCCCCTCTCCTCGATCGCCTCCTTATACTCCTTCTGCACGAACTCGTTCACGTCCCTAATGGTGATTACTCTGTCTTCGTTGTACGTTCTGTTTCCTTTGAAGCTGAAGAAGCCTATCTTAAACTCCTTCCGTTTATCGGCTTCGCTACCCTTGCCTTCCTGCCCGTCCAAGTCAGTCACTATATGATTGCTGCTCCTGCTCTCCGACGTTGTATATGTGTGCCTCCGGTACTCCTCGCTCTCGACAATGTGCACCTTGTCGCTACTCTGGATTATCTCATTATGATTAACATGCGTAGTTTGCTCGTGCTTTGTGAATCGTGCGAATTCGCCAGGGGGGGATCTTCCCGCCGGTGCTGCGACTGCCCCGGAGCGGTTAGCCTCCCCAATGTGGTTACCCACTCCAATGTGGTTAGCCTCTCCAATGTGGTTACCCTCCCCAATGTGGTTACTCACTCCAATGTGGTTACCCTCTCCCGCTGGACTTCCCGCCAGTACTACCTCACTCCGCTCCACGGTTGTATGCATGCTCTTTGTGTAGCCGCTCCTCACGCTGCACCTGCTGGCGAACGGCCTCTCCTCCGCTGCGTCCAATTCGTTGGCGTCCCCCTGTGCGGAGTGGCCCTCGTTGGTCGGATGCTTCCTCCCCCTCAGGGAATCCAAGTACATCGTTTCGCTCTCGCTCCTGCTGTAGAGGTACTCATAATTTATCACTTTCTTCGTGGACCCCCCTTCCGACGAAATGTACGTCTTCTCCTCCAGTTCGTTTACCCTTTTCACATTTTCGTAGTACGCCACTTTGTGAATACCTGCTTGGTTCGCATCATCATTCGTGCGCTCCGTCTCCCTACTGTGGAATTCAACACCACTTCCGAGATGAGAGAAGGGGTAGGCACCCTCACGATCTTTTCCTACCCTCGCCTTTATCGCTCCCCCTCCATCTGTAGAAGAATCTTCCCTATTGCTACTTCCGCCCTTCCAAATATTCTCCTCATCCTTTTTATAATAATACCCTGTAGGGAATAACCCCTCCTTGTCATTGCTAGCGATGAACCTGTTTCGCACGCTGCTGCCGCTATCGCCGCTGAGGTTGCTCCTCAACGTGGACATATCGTTGTCTTGAATCACGTTTACATTTCTCGCAAGTAATAGATGCGCATCTACCTCATCGCCGCCGATACTCAAATGGGATTTAGCCTCCCCGATGAAGTCATTTCTAATGCTATAAACTGGGAACTGTTCGTCTTGGCTGGAGAAATCCTCCCCCAAAGGGAAACCCGTTTGCTTCTTCCCGACTTTTCTCTCCATACGGTAACTATCCTGCATGGCGGCCATCACACTTCCTTCCGTATTATCGTCATCTTCGTCATTGCTTTCACTGGTGTTACACGGTCTAGGTATTTCTGTGCTTATTTTACGGAGGCTCTCTCCCTCCTTGTATATTATCTTCAAGTCTTCCACCTTAACAAGGCAGTCCATAATATCACCTGTGCTGTGTCCATTTCTGAGAGGCAACGATGGTATCCACTCACTTTGGCACTGATTCACATTTTCTTTTTCGAAGTTACAAATAAAGAGCTCTATGTAGTTGTATCTACCCTTTTTATACTCCTCCGAAAAACTGTCATTGAAAAGCATCGAAACACCTAGATGCAAAATCTCATACTCCTCATTAAATACAATTGGAATGATGTCGAATTCCCATTTCTTGTTCCTAACGTTCGCATAATAATCCAGCACCGAAAGGAACTGGAACCTTTTCTTCTTCTTGTACTTAAACTCCTTCCACAGATCTACATTTTTCTCATTATTTATGTAACATTTTTGATGATATCTATTTAGCTCTTCCACTAAATCATGTATCTTTCCGTATACATAAATAGGGTTGTCTTTCACTGTTTTATCGTATGGCTTATTCATATGCAACTTGGGTCAAATGGTGAAGAAAGGGGGGAGGGATGGTGCAAAAAAAAAAAGGGGTGCATTCGGTGAGGGTACCGTTTTATATGGCTCCCAAATGTGTTTTCCTACACGGATGCCTACATGGAAGCCTGTGTGTGACCCTTCGAGTAGATGCTTATTCGGCTCTCTCTCGAGTTCCTTCGCCTGGTTCAGCTTTGCTCTGCTTTTTCCTTCCTATACAGTTTTTCGCCCTTGGCATTTTTTATATTTTTTGCGCATCGTTTTCACATTAAAGGGGGTGCCACATTATGCTTTGCGTAAAAACAATGCGCATTGGAAAAAAAATCGGGTATGGAAGCGGGGAAGGACGCATGGAAGAAAACAAAAGCTTTGCGAATTAGAGAAATGGCGACCTCACAATTTTGAGCATACTTTACTTGATAGGTATAATATGAGAAGGGAAGCTGTAACTGTGTTCCTGCCTTGTGTGTGTGTTGTTGCGCGTGGGGAGGCAAATGTATACTCGACAAATATCTCTTGTTCTTGGAATGGAAGTCCGTCGGATGGAAGTAGGCACACGTACTCCAGTCGTTATGTGAGCATGTGCATGGGGAAATGTGCACGTACACGTATACGTGTGTTTAAAATTACACATGGGCGTGCGGTCCTCTCGCTTGATCAGCTGTGCGTACCACGTCGCTCAGCACAATATACTGCTACGTACACACGGCCACAGAAAAGGCTGCACGGTTGGCTTAATTTCTGTGCGCACGTTTGTTTAAAAGGGGGGAGGAGGGATGAAGTATCCTATTTTACATGTTGTGCAAACGGAAGGGGTGTTCACGTGGAAGGAGGCGAAAGCATGCATGAGTAAGTTGCACGTTAAGGGGTACACCAATGTTTACCAGGCAATCAAAAAGGGGGTCAAATTAAAATGGGAAACTTAAAAAAAATATTATTTTGCACAAGTTTTTCTATACTTGCTCCAAAAAATGCAATTTTGAACTTTTTGCTTTAAAATGAGGGGGAAAAAATGTAGCTGCTAAGAGGTCTCTTTTTTTTTTTTTTTTTTTTAACGTTTAAGCAAATAGTTGTTATATGGGGGGAAAATG
>NC_020397.1:380356-386002 GCF_000321355.1 Plasmodium cynomolgi strain B
AAAAAAAAAATATTCAGCAGAACATTTGAGTACTTTTTTTGGGGAACCCACAGAATACATTACATCAGATGCCTGCGTATACACTGCGTGCAGCGCGTCAAGAAAATTGAAAGGGGCGTACAATAACCTCCGATTCGCTTAATGCGCTTCTGACTGGGAGAATTCGCAGTAGCGACAAATGGCCTGAGCGGGATAGCTGCAATTCCAAATGGCCTGAGCTGGATAGCTGTAATTCCAAATGGCCTGAACGGGATAGCTGTAATTCCAAATGGCCTGAACGGGTCAGCTAAAATGGCAACTGGTCCGAACAGGACAGCGGTAAATACGCGAGTATTCCAACTTGTACCATTAAACGCGCTGCATATAAACCGTCTATTTGCAAACTGGGGGAACACTTCAAACTGCGTAACATGTTATCCTTAGTTTTAATTTCCCTTATCTGTCACTCTGCGGTGAGGCAAGCTGCCTGTTGGACGGGGTACTGCTCATGCGCACACGTTTTTAATACTCCGTTATTTTTGGCGTTTCCTTTTTTTTTTTTTTTTTCGCCCCCTTTGCTCTGCGCAGTTGAATGTTGTTTAAATGATATGTCAGGGGAAATCCGCTTAAATGGCCGCGTTGTGACGAGTTCGAAGTACAAATCAGGTTTTATCTCCGCGACGTGGTTGCTTCCTTCTTGTAAAAAACGTTCACTTATGTTCCAATGGGTCGCATACGAACGAACGCGGCGAACGTGTCTTTCCCGATGAGAAATAGGGGGCACTCAAACACACACGGTGTTCAACTCATTTTTATGACAACTTTTAGAGAGGCGAAAAGAGGGAGGGAGGTCCAATTTGATTCCATGCTGCGCACAAGAATGACTATAAAGCAATATCCTTGTTCCCTCTGTGTCATGTGCGAGGAGACCCAAATAAATGTAAATAACATAAAGACGAAAGGGAAAACGAATTAAATAGACCCTCCACCCGCGGAATACTTTCCCCTCAATGTGTAGCCCGTTTGGGGGGGGTGGCAATTACTCGTCTCGATGCTACATCGCAGTGCGGCATCTCCTAGTGAACGAAAAAATTGGCAGCTTCCTTGTGTACATGGTACTATGCGTGCAGTTGATTGGGTGCAGCTTGAACTGCTTTGTGGAGAGATGCAACGAAAAAAATAAAATAATAATCCTGGTGATGCTGCAACGGGGCCAGTTCTCTACGACGGGTTGGGGTCCCCAACCATGCAGCGGTGGTCACCCGTGGCGAAGTCGTAAGGTACGCCCCAGCGGAACGAACCGCGCTAACAGGGCTCGCTTCAAAAAAATGTAGGCCGCCTCCCTCAGGGGAGAAGCGCGATGCACCATTGCTGGGTGTATGCAAAAAAAAAAAAAAAAAAGTAAAAAATAAAATAAACAAATAAATATGCAAATATATAAGCAAATAAATAAGCAAATGCGTAACCAAACAGGTACACAAAACAGATGCACGAAACAAATTTTCACGAACGTGAGGGAGGTTGCAATGCGGCATACGCAGCCACGTTTTAACGGAGAAGCGCAAGAAGCGGGCAAAAAATGGCCCACAAAAAGGGGCTTACGGCACGCACTGGTAAAAATTGAAAGGGGGAAAAGACGATACTATATACTTATACGTTAGTGGCACACAAGGCGAGGTGAACGCTCTTCCGCTGGGGCCTCCTCTTCTCCTGCCGCCTGCGCAGTTATATTTTGGGCGAGGGTTTCGCGTAAAGCTGTTGCGCTCGCGGCGAATTGGTATAGCAGCGTATTTGCTCTGCCCATTTTGGACTTCCTGGGTGATTTGCTCATTTACTCTGCTCATTTTTCACTTCCTGGGTGATTTGCTCATTTACTCTGCTCATTTTTCACTTCCTGGGTGCTTTGCTCCCTTGCTCTGCCCATTTTGCACGTCCTGGGTGCTTTCCCCCCTGGTGAGGGAAAATGGACGTGCGCGTGACGACGCCGTATGACGAAGAGCTGGAGGACATCGAAGAGTTTAACAACCGGATACTGGCCACTGAGACGCTGAAGCACAAGGGGGAAAATGTGCAGCGCAGCGGAGACGAGGCGTGCCCAAATATGAAGAAGCTGGTTCTACCAGGAGAAGCAATCCTGAGTAAGAAGGACAAGGGGAGGTTCTTGAAAGGTAGTGGATTGTACGAAGAAGACGAAAAATATTTTGCATGCATCGCAGGCACCGTAAACTATATTAACAAATTAGTGTACGTAGAACCATTAAAAGGGAAGTACACAGGTGCAGTAGGAGATCTCCTTGTTGGAAAAATAAAAGACATAACTAACGACAAATGGGTTGTTGAAATAGGTTCCTACTGCAAAGCACTACTCTCCATATCACAAACAAACATCAGCCTTTTCTGTCAAAGAATAAGACTTTATAATGATGTCATAAATATGATTAATATATACAAGCCGAACGACATTATAGCATGTGAGGTGCAGAGAATCCTAGCCGATGGGTGCATCATCTTGCATACCAGATCCACCATATATGGGAAACTATCGAATGGGATCCTAATCACAGTTCCACAAACGTTAATACAGAATCAGAAGAAGCATATTTTTGTCTTTCCCTGTAATGTTCAGGTCATACTTGGCATGAATGGGTTTATTTGGGTTTCTTCTCCCATTAAGAAGTCCAAAGAGACAAACCCGAACAGCGTGGATGAAGACATCGAGGACAACAAATTCGAGGAGGTAGATGACACGACGAGGAGAAATATCAGCATCATCAGCAACATAATTAAGTTGCTAGCCAAATATCACATCAATATTAACTACGATATCGTTACGAAGATTTACATGCACTACACCTCCAATAGGAACAACTCCGCTAGCTACATTTTGAAGCCCTACGTCTCGGACTCCTACCTCTTCAGCTACATAGACAAGTTCGCCCAGTGGGGGTGAGCCGCATCGCTATAAGCGCTATAAGCGGTGTAAGCGGTATAAGCGGTATAAGCGGTATAAGCGGTGTAAGCGGTATAAGCGGTATAAGCGGCATAAGCGGCAGTTTAAGTGGCAATGTACGTGCCCCTGTGAACCGCGTTTAAGAACCCGCGCGTGGGAAGACCCCCCAGAAGTTACAAAACATTTACTTCCCCCTTTAAGCGCCCGCGGGATTCTCTCGGGGATGTTTATTCAGGGTAGAAATGGTGCACCCCAAGCATAGGTGTTGTGCATATGCTACGTTTTGACAGGAAGGTATGCCCTTCGGAGGTGAGCAGACAACATGGGTAAAACGTTGCAGAGGGGGCATCAACCCATCGTGTGTATGCTGATTGTGTAGCAATCATGTTTTTGCGTCATGCCAGCGTGACGCCTGGAGGACGAACCCAATTGCACGCACCTGCTATTATGGACCCATATTTACGACAAAATTCTGCATCTGGTTTTTCAAAAGGTCATGATTCTTCTTGGTGTGCTTTAAATGGGTCTGCAAATCCATACGGTCCTTTTTAAACTTGAGCATTTCGTTATGCAGTTTGTCCTTAGCATCAACCAACCTGTTATATTTCTCTTCACTTTCTTCGACGTTGTGCTTTATCATGGTTGCTCTCGTTTCCATGTAGTTAATGTCACTGTTGATAATACCCTTTGCCTTATTAATGTCCATTTTTTTTTTTAAAAAGGAGATCCTGCTTTTATGTGCATTATTTCTCTTCATTTGTGTCATGATGTTAAGCTCCAGTTGAGCATTTAGCATGTCTGACTTTACTATATTTTTTTTTAATTTTTTTAATTCTTTGTTTCCATCAGAGAGTTCGTTGTGCATCCGCCTGGTTTGGAACTCCAAATTTCGGATCTGTTCCTTGCAGGAAATAATTCCCTCTCTATTTTTCCGCAATTTGTGTGCGATAAATTTTGTGTAATTCTTCACGTTGACAGAGGGGGCGCTCTTCGTTTCCTTCAGGTTTAGCGCGTTGATTTTGTTGATAATTTCGTTCTCTAAGGCGTTGTACTTGGCCATGGTTCGCACTGCTGGGGTGGGGAAGTGGTCGCGCCGTTGGTAGGAATGGCCTCAGCGTTGGTAGGAATGGCCTCAGCGTGGGGATGCGGCTAGGACCTCCTCAGGATCAGCAGATGGACTCGTCCGCTCAGCGACATGCACGTGTGCATGTGTAAGTTCAGATGGAGCTCTCCAAAGAAAAATACGCCCGGGGGGAACGCGGCAACGTGGCGCAGACAACCGAAGCGAAGTGGACTGTTGAGGCGGGGGCTCCTTTGGGGAGAAAAAAAAGGACAAAGGTCGACAGAGGTATGCTACTTCCTGGTGATAGTTTTTTTGCGGGGGATGCAACGTTTAGCAACGCTGCACAAGAACGAATTAACGCAGGATGAGGGGGGGGACAGGTCAATGCACAACTTCATGCTGTACGTGGGGAATAACTACACAAGAGACGAGACAATGTGGGACTGCTCATTCTACGCAGGGAACTTAAACAGTTTTTAATTAAAATGGGTTAATACTGCTGGCAGGTTTGTTTTTTATTTTTTTAAAGAGTCGACCTTTGAACGGGGGAACCTGAACTGTGCGATGTGCCTTCATATGAGTGTACGTACATGTGTGCAAAATTGACTTTTTTTTTTTGCCATTGTGGTTAATTAACGTGAACAAGGGGGATGCGCGCGTGATGGGCATGTGGCGCCGTGGCCGCTTTGTCCGATTTGCCCTATATTCTCATTTTTTGGTTCCCCCACCTATTGGATTGGACCATCCCAATTGATCACCCCCTCATGTGTGAGTGGGGGTCAAACCAGGTGGCTGCTACAATTCCGGTATGGCAACAACGGGTTGACCTCTTTCCCCCGCTCTACCAAAAGTAAGTACTCATCGTGGATTTCCTTTTCGAACGCTCCTTCACACCACGTTATAGAGAAGGGGGGGGGATGCCTCCTCACCCCCGCACCCTCACAGAAAGAGCGGCAATGCAAATGTTGTCCTTCTCCACAATAAAGATGACGTGGTGGAGGGAGCACGTTCTCCATTTGTGATTCACTCCGTGGGTACGATGCTCATATGGTTCCCTCAAACGGATGACATATCTATCATTTTTTTGCTAAGGAAAACGGTAGGTTATGATTTTTTTTTTTTAAACGAAACTCATTTTTATTTATTTATTTTTTTTTTTAAAGGAAAATCCTATCCACTGTTGAGCCATGCGGGGACACTTCATTCCCTCGTGTGGCTGCCTACACAATGGCTGGGCGCACTTTCTGCCATTTTGTTGTTGGGGGTGGGGGGGGGAGGACCACCACTACTTTGCTATTTTGGCGTACACCACGGGGGGTATATATATAGCGTAAGGCGATGCAGAAAAAAAAAAAAAAAAAAAAAAAAAAAAGGGGAATGTTTTTCTCCTTTTTCGTAAAATTCCGCACAGGAATTGGGTGTAGAAGCACATTTCGCGTAAAAGTGTACGAGTGTACAGTACATATGTACTGTACGCATTTGCTAATTTGTTCTTTTTTTTTTTTTTTTTTTTTTTTTTTTCTTCCGTTTTGAGTAAACGCAACAGGAAGGGAAGGGAATCCCAAGCTAAGCGCCTCGTCATGCGATAAATAACGTCCCACGAGTATAGGTACTTCTCTCACCGCGTGGCCAAGTGGAAGGGGAAAGTTACGCC
>NC_020397.1:386172-412305 GCF_000321355.1 Plasmodium cynomolgi strain B
AAAAAAAGGAACTGCCCTCGCTTAGCGCCTAATATAACCACCATATATGTACACTGCAAACGTGCGGACGCTGTTTTTTTGTGTAGCTTACCTCCCGCTAACTCGTACGTGCACGCGCACGGCCGTGCACCTCCGCAGCCCCAAACACAGCAAGAAGGAGAGCAGAACATGGTAAACATAAACTGGCCAGGGCTCCTCAAATGGTCGACTAAATATGCAGGTAGGTGCCTGGGCCCACCTCGGCGTGCGCACTGCGCGTGTGGATTTGTGCTTTGTGGGAGACACTCCTACACCGCCTCCGCTGCTTCCCCACTTCATCGCTTCCGTCAGCGGTGCTCCACTTCATCGCTTCCCCCACCGCTAACCCACTCCACCGCTAACCCACTCCACTGCTTCCCCACTCCACTGCTTCCCCCCCCCGCAGACGGCACCATCGACACGAACAAACGGCTAAGCAAGGAAGACATCGAGTTCCTGCAGGGGGCGATCAAGGATGCCCTTAGCCAAGTGGAGGATCCATACGAAGCGATAAACGAAGCAGTACGTAACTTTGAAAATGCCGATGAAGGAATTATTTTGGCTTCCGCCAAAATTGTGGAAAGGCTAGTAGATGAATACCCGGAGGTCTCTCGTAATCTACACAAGATAAACGCAATAGACCCTTTATTAAAATTGCTGAACCTAACAAATACTCACATCTTAGAATCTGTGTTGCAAATATTTTCGCTAGCTCTCTCAAATAATCCAGAGTTACAAGAATGTGTTTTCAAAAAAAACGGGCTAAAGACTTTATTGCTAAAACTACAAGAATCTCAAAAGACAGTGATAGATAAAAAACTGATAACAGCCATCTCTGCTCTGATTAGACACCATGATGAGGCAGAAAATAAATTTATTGACTATGGTGGGGTTGGTTTTTTAGTGTATGGGATGCAAACAAATATTTACCAGTATCAGGAGAAGTCGGCTCTGCTGTTGAAGCATCTAGTACATCAAAATAAAATAACTTTTGAAATTTTTTTAAAAAACGAAATAATGAAGGGATTAATATGTCTTTCTAAGAACATGAATATAGACGAAACAGGGATACAATATGGGGAGACGACAGCCGAACTGTTTTTGGCTCTGATGCAGAACCACCGGCATAAGCTGGCCAAGTCGGGTTACCTCCATAACATGAAACTTTTGATAGAGGACCGCTTGGCCTACTTGCGCGTTGTGCAGGACAGCGCGTCTTACGATGTCTCCCAGGAGATCGAGTTGTTCACGGACTGTTTGAAGTTGACCAGGTAGTGCCGGCCGGGCCAACTGATCAGCCTGCCCCCCCGAACGGAGTCATGTGATTGTGCGCGTGTGTCTGTTTGTCCGTTTGTCCGTTTGTCCGTTTGTCCGTTTGTCCGTTTGTCTGCTTGTCCGTTTGTCCGTTTGTCCGTTTGTCCGTTTGTCCGTTTGTCCGTTTGTCCGTTTGTCCGTTTGTCCGTTTGTCCGTTTGTCTCTTTCTCTGTGTGTGCACAGATTGGCAGCTTCCCCCTCCCTCCGCTGATCCACCTGTGCATGCACCTTTTTTTTTTCTTTCTTTCCCCCTTTGCAGCTGGCCAGGAGCGAAGCAGCCAGAGCAGAAAAGCAACGATCATTTTAGCTTATCCAATTGGTAGGAATAGCGATCCTGCGAAATGGTAGATGAAAGAACGGGTTAACCCTCCGGGATAGGTTGCCCTTATTGACCTTCTTTATTCGCTTCCCCTGTCGAGTCTGCCACACGATGTGCCGATGGTCCTTGCGAAGAATACCCAAGTAAGCAATTTTTCAATTTTAAGTAAATTTAGCCAAAAGGGGAAAACTTATGAATGAACCGAACTAGCCAATTTGATTTATTGCAGCCCGCTGCTGGCCCGCTGCTGGCCCATTGCCGATGACCCTTTACTCCCCTTTTGGTGCTGTGCTAACTACCCCTCGGTGCTGTGCTAACAACCATTGGTGCTGTGCTAACTCCCCTTTGACTTATTTCGAACCCCCCTTTGTTTTTAATTAACACGTACGTAAGTGCGGCTAAACAAAAAAGACTTCGCCCCGGTGAAGCAAACAAAAAAGGCTTCGCTCCGGTGAAGAAAACAGAAAAGACTTCGCTCCGGTGAAGCAAACAAAAAAGACTTCGCTCCGGTGAAGCAAACAGAAAAGACTTCGCCGCGGTGAAGCAAACAAAAAAGACTTCGCTCCGGTGAAGCAAACAAAAAATATTTCGCCGCGGTGAAGCAAACAAAAAAGGCTTCGCTCCGGTGAAGCAAACAAAAAGGACTTCATCACTAGTGGCGCCGCTTCACCACGAGTAGCGCCGCTTCACCCTGGGCGGTCACCAGCCCACGTAGCGGTCGCCGGGCTGGCGTGTGTATCGGTCGGCCACGCGGAGGCGAATGGCACGCCGGTTGAAGTAGAGAGGGTAGCTGAGCGTCATGCGGCCCAGGTAGCTCTTGCGAAAGTCCGTGACGAGGCGCATGGAGGCCTGGTTCAAGTCGTTGTGGAAGCGATCCCGCGCCAAGCGCTGAATGAAATGGTACGCGGAGAATTTACCCTCAAAGTCAACACAGTCAGTGAAACTAATTTGATATCTCTTGATAATTCTAGCCATGTCCACATAGTCATTGTCGTAAAGATAAGCACGGTGGATATTCTGTAGGAGAGTCTCCGCCACGTTGTATATGTCATACATTTTTGGAGTTATGTGATTGCACAGAGCAAGGAGGTAAATATTGTTCTCCACGTGCATGTAACTGTTGTAGTTTCGAATATGAGCGACGTTATCACCCCCCCCAGGGATGTCATCACTTGGATGGCGATTATAGATTCTATCCAGGATGGCATTCTTGCTGGTGAGTACTCTCTCTCTGAGGGTATACAAATTGGGAGCAAGAATTCCAGGCGTATCTATCAGTTCGTATTTTTTGGAAGAATACATTTCTATGTTGGTGGTGAGACCTGGGTAATCATACGATTTGGTTTTTTTCACCTCGAGCAAACGGTTAATAAGAGCGGACTTTCCAACGTTAGGTAACCCGATAAAAATACACTTTACTTTGTAGTTGTAGAGACCTTTTTTTCTTTTCCGTTCAATCACATGATGACATAATCGATTAATTAATTTTTTAAAACAATAATTTCTTTCTTCCCATTTTTCGCATCCACAAAAATGACAGCACTTTTTTTGAGTTGATTCTGCATGCCCTCTTTGTTTTCCAATTTTTTATTGAAATTTTTATCGTACCAAAAGAGCTTCCTCCTGTAGTAGCTCCCCCATTCTTCATTCCCTTTAATGGAAGACCGATCACAATTCGTGTAGACAATTATCTTCGGTTTATTTGTCCTAAAATTAAAAAGGTCTAATGCGTGTAAATCGTCGAACACGAAAGGGATGATTCCATTTCTCACTTCTACTATCACATCACTAATTTTGATGTAATCTGCCATTTTGGTAATTATTTTTTTCATAAATTTGGGAAACCAGTGTACTTTAACTCTCCCGTAGAGTAAGTCTTCATGTAGGTTATTTTTTATTATGTTTTCCTTTTTGTATGAGAGGAATGCATTAACGTTGTGTTTGAAGAGTTCTATAGCGGATACGTTGCTTCTTGTGAACAGTTTTTGTTCGCCTTCTCCTTCCTCGGTTAGGCTCCCCGACATGGGATTGTGGTCCTCTTCGTTTACTGCCTTCTTCTGGCAGTTTTGCCGCTCCTGCTGCTGCTGACCCTCCTGCTGCGGCCACTCCTCCAACGTGTGGGATGACCCAAATGGTGCGTCCCTCTTCGTGCTCAACAGCACCTTCGCGTTGGCAAAGATATGGTCACTAAACGTGGAACAATTCTTCGCCTCGGCGCAGCTCCCTCGGGCGAAGCCGGTTTGCGGCCTGAAGAACTGCACGGATTCGAGGGGGGCGCTTGCCTCGCCGGGCTTCCCCATTTGGAAGTGCCCCCCGGAGGTATTCCCCATTTGGAAGTCCCCCTCGGTGGGCTTTCCCATTTTGGAGTCCCCCTCGGTGGGCTTTCCCATTTTGGAGTCCCCCTCGGTGGGCTTCCCCATTGTGGAGTCCCCCTCTGTGGTGCCCCCCTCTGTAGAGCCCCCCTCTGTAGAGCCCCCCTCTGTTCTGTAGAGCCCCCCTCTGTTGTGCCCCCCTCTGTTGTGCCCCCCTCTGTTGTGCCCCCCTCTGTAGAGCCCCCCGCTGCCACCCCGCGCAGGCCCCTCAAAATAGCGGACTGCTCCTTCAGCCGATTGATCATATAGCTGTACCGAGTGAATAAAAAGTTATTTATATTCTCCTTCATAAGGAACGTTATCTTCAGATTTTCGTGCACCTGGCCGCTCACCTCCTCGTCCTCCTTCTCCTCCTTCAGCAATTTCTCGTATTCGCTTTTGTAACTCCGTTCAAGTACCTTCCTTATTTCTCCCCTATACGTGTTGGCATTCTCCCTCATTATTTTAAGCTTCTCCGCTTCTAATTTGGTGTAGTCTTCCTCTGCCCGTTTGTTAAAATACTCATCAAAGGTTGGCGCGTGTTGTTCTTCTGGATTTGTCTCCTTTTTGTTTTTTACTCCATTTTGATGCAGGTGATCACGGTGGTAATTACTTGTGGTGCTTAAAAATAGGAGCTTCCTCATGTCTCGTTTGTGTGCACCTTGAATGGTCGTGGGTGCGCGCGGCATTACTACGTAAGGTTGCGTTACTTGGGACCGCGTTACGTGGATCCCCCGTGTGCCCTGCGTCATACATGCCAGCAGGAGCAGAAACGTGAAGACCATTTTCCCCTCGCACCCTGCTGCGTCGCACCGGTGTGGGAGTGCACATCAGGAGCGCAAAGTAGGGAGCTCCGGTCCGGGCAAGTCCTACCTCATCCCTACTCCTCCCACTTAGAGGCAGACGAGTTAAACAAACAAAAAAAAAAATCCTCCTATACTCACTCGCATCATATGAGGTACCCTACCAATGTAAGTAGCTGCCGTATCACCACCGCGTTGTTACCAGGGGGGGATGCATACCTAGGCATACGTGCTAAACGCAGCCTGCACATGTTTCACCTACGTTAGCTGCACAAATGGACCTCTTTCCCGTGTCACGATAGATGAGCAGTGGGCGATTAGGAGAGATCGCCTCGAATGGGAAAGAAGGTTCCTTTCCTCAGGCAGTGCTCTCGGCATTCTTTATTCAAACTCGCGTTGGAGTGGACCATATAGGAGTGATCAAACGGGACGAGCAAGCTTCACCTAGTTATACGACATTTTTGCGCCACGTTTAGGGAGTGAAAAATCTGCTTGGCGAATCGCCCTCACGAGTGTTTCCCCCTCTGAGGGTCAATACTCGGATTGCTCACCCTCTAAATATGATATTTGTCCCAGCCCAGCAGCGCATTATTTTATCTTTGCGTAATTTTGTTTCTTTTCACCATTCGGTTGATTGCTCCACGTCAACATGTGCGAACTGGCCGCACGAGCATCCACATTATGCATGCACATGATTGTGTTTTTTTTTTTTTTTTTTTTTTTATTTATTTTTTATTTTTTTTTTTCCTGTTGGAGCGCCACTTGGGGAGAGTCAATCATGCAACTCATTAGGGGTGAGCCTCATTCTAGGCCATTTGGAGTAGGGTGCAAATAGGAGAGGTACACCCCAGCGCGAAGAACATGAGAGGAGTAGTGAGCCGTTTGCGCTGCCTCCATTTGACAGAGCACTCCTTGGCCATCCAAAATGGTGTTCACTCAATGAGGGGGGGTGGGGTTTATTCTGTAATTTGTTTTTTTTTTTTCACCACTATGGTGTTTCAAAATCGAGTGGACGATGACATAGAGAGGAGGAACCCCGGCATACACTTACTTTTACTTGTAGCACTTAATTATAAATACCCAAATGGGCAACCGAATTGGAGCGAAGAGAAGGCAAATGAGGGGCACCGCAATTTCCAGCTTTTCCAGCTTTTCCAGTTTTTCCAACTTTTCAAGCTTTTTCAGTTCATTTAATTGGCCCACTTCTTATCCGTCGTTACAGCTTTTTTTTTCTCGCCAGTGCGCCGCGTGAATTGGTCCATCTCTGGGAATACTGCTTACAGCCAGTTGGGCGATTTTTCCGTTCGGCCCCTCTTCGCGAAGTTTTATCAAACTCGTTTGGGACAAAGGAAAGAAAGCGTTTTCGTCTCCTTCGTCTTCGTCTTCTTTTTCTGTCCACCAGTTTGTTCACCTCCAGTCAGAGGAGTGCAATCCATTTGTGTGTGCGTTACTTTACTGTTTCGCTTCAAACGGATTGTCGCGGCGTTAGCGCCTTAATACGAATGCATTTTTTTTTTTTTTTGCAAATAAAGACACTATATGCAATGTGACAATTCCTTCGTTACTATCTTTACACCGTTTGTTCGCCTGGCCCGTTGGTCCCTATCGCCACGATTGTTATTACGCGTCACTGTGTGTTTCTTTTTGTATGTTCCATTTTGTGTATTCCATTTTGTGTATTCCATTTTGTATGTTCCATTTCGTGTGTTCCATTTTGTGTGTTTTATTTTTCGCCGTCACTTCCCCCATTTGCACGTCGCCAATTTTTGCGCAAAAAAAAAAAAAAAAAAAAAAAAAAATAATTTCCTGCCCGCTTCACGCCAGGGGGGAACAAAATATACTCGCGCAAATTTTGCAGAGTGAAATTTTTTTTTTTTTTTTTCCAAAAATATACTCTTCGGGAATGCACACAGATGAACATGCGTGTACAGACCAACGCGCATTGGTTACGGCGCGTGAAAATTTTCACACAAAAGGTTAATTTTCAGCGCGCGTTACAAGAGAACGAAGCGGCAACGCGAGTAGGAGAGGCGTACTGATCAAACCTGTTGACATTTTAGAGGGGTCTCCTTTTTTTTGCAACCCGTTCGTAATTTTTTCCTTTTCTGTGGGAGCTGCATCGTAGACTTAACTTCGCCTTTGCGCAGATTTGTTCACTGCGCGTCGCGCGTGTGAAACGAGGAAAGGCGGGTTAAGCAGCCGATCGTAGCGGCTGATCGTAGCGGCTGAGGGATGCGATTGAACCACGCAGCTGAATAACGCAGCTGAACGGCGCACCCAACTATTCAGCTCAACTGGGCAGCCCTAGCTTGCGAAGGCCGAGCCAGCTCGCCAAGCCCCTCCACAGCCCCGATCAGCCCCCAAATGGAGAACAAAAATTTTGCCCAAAATATATTCTATAAAGGGTTCAACGAAAGGAGAGTGAATTACCTAAGCGTTAATGCAAACACAGACTTGGAAAACGCACACAGTTTGAATATCTCCTCTGGAGTGACTCCGATAAAAAACGCCAACGAAGAAAACAGCATGCTAAAAATGAATGCTCAGAAAGTAAGTGTATCGAGACAGGAGGGAAACACGAAGATTAATCAAAACGAATTCGTTGGTAATATTCAAAGCCACGTAAACCTTAACAGCATGCACTCCAACGCGGGTTATGCGAACGGGGGGCTCTTATATGTGGACAACAAAATGGGCGGAGGGAACGTGAACAGTCACATATATAGCAGCTTGGGGACGGCCCCCTCAGGTCTGGCAACCGCCGATGGGAGTGCACACAAAAATATTTTCAGTCAAGGGATCTACCCTGATATGAAAAGCTTTGATAGAGTAGACCCCAACCGGCTTGACGCGAACAGGCTGAATATGAACACGTTTAGCAACAGCAGGAACGTGCCCATGAAAAGCGGCGAATACATTTTTTCCGGGGCACAACAGCACTTGGGGTATATGGAGGCCAAGGAGGGGGGCAAGGGGGGTCCTCCGGCTGGGGGAGGCCGCGTGGGGAGTAACCCCATTGCGGGGGGGAACGTTGGAGGGGCGCACATAGGAAGTGGGAACGTTGCAGGGACGAACGTTGCAGGGACGAACGTAGGAGGGGCGCACATGGGAGGGACGCACATAGGAGGGACGAACGTTTTCGGGGCGCACATTTTAGGGGCGCGCGGGAAGGAGAGCCAACTGGGTGCGTACCGAATGAACCCGGTGAGTGGTGGACCCATGCCAGCGTCGGGGAAGAGCGCAGCGCCGTATGAGGGCGGCCACTCCCAAGGCAGTCGAGTGGACAGTATGATGAAAGACGGCCTCTTTGGCAGCATGTACCGCACGATTCAGGGCGTCACCATGAACGCGAACGCAAACGCAAACGCAAACGTGAGTGCTAGCACAAACGCCATCATGAATGCTAGCACAAACGCCATCATGAATGCTAGCACAAACAACAACATGAATGCTAGCAGCGCAGCGCTGGGAAATGCGCAAAGCAGCTTATCCAACTTCATTAATGGCGGAATGAACAGAAACAAACCCCCCCCAAGTGACACAGCCATGAACCAAGTACCCTTTCAGACAGCGGAAAATCTAAGCAACACCAAAAACACAAATTTGAAAATATTTGACAATCACAGAAATAAATCGAAAGACATAGATGCGTCGAATATGTCGACAAACCTGAGTCAGTTGAGTCAACTGAGACAGAACATCTCCTTCAGTAATTTTTCAAACACGGTGAGTAGCCATCACCACAGGGTGAATAACAACAATAACCAAAACTTCAACCACATGAGTAACTTGGGTAACACTATGAATAAGATGGACACGTTTAACGTGCCATCTACACAGGGGTCGAACAGTATGCATAAGGGGACCCCATTGAACAGCACGCTTATGAGTGGTGCGCTTAATAGCAACGGTATGGGCATTCCAGGAATGAACCTCTCTAGCGGGGGCAACCATCACGGAGAAGGCAACCTTCATAGCTATGGAAAGCACAGCATGACTAACCCGTTAAGTGGGAATGCCCTCGGAATGGACGGGGGAGGGGGAGGAACCCACTTCGCCGCGATGGGCCACGACGTTGCAGTGGCGCATGCGGGCAATCAGGGCAGTCTGGGAAGCCATAGAAATATGGGCAGCATGGAAAGTCATGGAAATATGGGCAGCATGGCAAATGCCCACCTGGCGGGCATCCCAATGGCTGAGGGGCACATAAAGGGTAGGGGAAACCTAATCAATTACGGATATCTGCACAACAAGGGGAAGGTGGGTGACCTGATTGGTATGGGAGCAGATGGCACCAAGGGAGGGATGCTTAAAGACGCGAACTGTAATTATAGCGGCATGAATTTACTTAGTGGAGTCCCCCGTGCGAGCGGACTTCATTATGTAAGCACTATGGGTGGGCAGAATACCTACCCTGGGGGGCCACTCAATTTGAAAAGCAATTCGGAGAAGGCAGACATGCAGAGAGAAGCATCCGTGTTGAAGGGGGGAGTGCCGGACGGGAGTAGCTCACTCACCCGCACCGCCAATCAGTGTACCGCCAACCAGTGTACCGTGAGCCAAAGCGCCCCAAACAACAACGTCATCAGTACGGATAACTACGCTAACCTTCTGAAGCATCTATGCACTCCTATCAAGAATAGACTCGCCAGCAACACCACAGATAGGCTGAACAGTGTCAACATTGGTGAGTACTCCAATCAGGAGGGGAAATTCCCAGGGGGAAATGCCAAGGAGAGTAACACTTCGGGTGTGCATGAGAGTACAGCGGCGGATATGTTCGTGGGTAGTGGGGTCTTCAAGGGGAGTGCAGACGAGGGGAAGGCGCAGGAAAACGCGAATCTTGGCAGCATCTCGGGTGGAGTCGATTTTAGTGGAGACGGAGACGTTGTGCGTAAGGATCCGCTGGACAGCATCACCAGTAGCGCTAACGCCAGCGGTAATGTCAGCGGTATCCCTAGCGGTAATATCGGGGGGGGAGCGCCCAGCTGGGGTCACGTGTACGACTTGAAGAAGATTAATCGGTTCGCCGAGAAGAAGCGCAGGGACGAGGAGGCGGCGGAGGCAGCGGAGGCGGGATGCACGAACAGTGGTGGGAACGGCCAGGATCGCCAAGATCGCCAAGACAGTCAGGACCGCCGGGACCGCCAGTATCACACCCACGGTGAGAAGCAGGACTCCCACGAGTGCATCGACCGACGCGACGAAGGGAAGAACAAACACACCAGGAGCAGCAAAACGAAAACGAAGGTCTTCTTCTACATCAACCCCAAGTACATCATCGAACCATTGAAAAGAAAAATATATCAAAATATGTCACTTTATATCGAAAATTTAATAAGTGACGTGCAAGAAAGTGAGAATAAAAACCGAGGAGAGATATTGGCTGACCTGCACAACACTCCCTGGTTCTGCATGGTATTCGACTTCGATGGGATTAGCAAACTACTTAATGTGTTTAATAAATATTTGATTTACTCGGACTCGTTAATTATCCCCGATGTGCTGATCGGGAAGAAATTGGACGCGGGAAACACCTCCAGCGTGGTCGCTGCCCAGCCGAGTGGGGAAAACCATCAGAATGCAGAAAATCAACCGAGTGGGGAAAACCAACAGAGTGGAGAAAACCAACAGAGCGGAGAAAACCAACCGAGTGGACAAAACCAACCGAGTGGACAAAACCAACCGAGTGGAGACCCCAATTATGATCACACACAGCAGGGGCAAAGACAGTTTCATCACTACTTCAAAAAAAGCGACAAGCTAGATTTCATTAACAAAAAAATAAGTGAATATGAACAGAGCATAATCGAGAGTGCAGAAAAACTGTCATATCTGAAGGAGCTATGTACATCCATAAAAGGGCAAGTGGATAGAAAGAAAAAAACTTCTTCTCCTTATGGAGACTGCCAAATTGAGATTGTTTGCATACAAAAGCAAAGAACTACAAACCATTATCGATATAGAAAAAAATTGTGGATTGGCCACTGAGGAACATCAACAGATTAACCTAACGAACGAATACTATGATATGTTCAAAAAGATCAATGATGGTTTAAATTTTTTAAAAAAATACTCCAACGTGATAATTTCAACACAGACTATGCACGATGAAATTACTCACGATGAGGAGAATAATCACTTTTGTCAGTCTTCTGTTTCTACTGATGATTTAAGCTGCGAAAATAATTTTAATGGAGATGAGGAGGAAGAGGAGGGGGAAGAAGAAGGGGAAGGGGACGACGATGAATACGAGGAGGATGAGGAAGGAGTACATCAGGATGGCCACCAACATGGGGGAGAAGGAAACTACCAACGGAATGACCACACCGGTGGGTATGCACATGATCACATCAGTAATATGCACATGTCCCCGGGGAAACGAAAGAAAAGAAGAAAAAAAGAAACGCCCACGAGGACCTCCTGCAGAGGAAGAATCCACTCCACGACGAGTTCGACGATAAAGCCGACAAGGACGTGAGCAAGAAGCGGAAGACTGTGAACCAGATTAAAAACCTGCAGTGGGAGAAGGAGGACAACGAGGAGTGGGTCGACGAATTTTTGGAGGACTTCTAACAGGGGGGCCGTCCGCGCGCAACGTGTACTATATATGTGCCTATGTTTGTGTAATTTTTTTTTTTCCCTTCCCCCTTGGACGACTAAGCTCTGCCGAAAGGGGGAACCCACACGCGCCCCGACCCCCCTGCGGCAGCGTTTCCAGCACGCACCGCGCGTCAGACGTTTCGCACGTATTTATGAATATTTCTGCCATCTTATTAAGCATAGTAGATTTGCCGAAGCGACGCAGGTAGTGTCTACATTGCGATCTGCTGCCACCTCTCCTTTTTTTTTGCGCTTCATAGCGAGGGCAAAGCGGTTGGCTTAGCGTTTACGCGGCAGCCCATTCGTGGCACACTCCAAAAAGGAGCAACTTTTTTTTTTTTTTTTTGTACCATTAATATGTGTTTTTAAGCGGCGTTCATTTGCGTGCCCCGGGGGGTACTGGCAGAGAAAAAGAAGAAAAAAAAAAAACACTTACGTACGTACGTGCAAGCTTACACATTGCAACCTTACATAGTACAGTCTTACACAGCACAGTCCTGCATACCCCGCTACAGCTTGAAGAGCA
This sequence comes from Plasmodium cynomolgi strain B, assembly GCF_000321355.1. NCBI lineage: Eukaryota > Apicomplexa > Aconoidasida > Haemosporida > Plasmodiidae > Plasmodium > Plasmodium cynomolgi. The sequence goes on from NC_020397.1 coordinate 398,107, forward strand.
TGCCGCGGGAGTTCTTACCCATGCTGTTGCTGTACTGCGCCTTTATGTTGTTGAACTCGTCTATGCAGGACATGGAGAGGAGGACAGGGTAGGTGTTAATTTTGTTGATGTGGTTCTTCCAGTCTTCGTTATCGTTCCACTTGAGGCCGTAATGGCCGTGCAGGAGCAAGCTGTACTTGCAGCCTTTCACGATGGAAGAGAGGGCCACGTTTGTGTTTTGGAAGTTGGCCTTGGACACGTCCAGGGGGGTGCGCGCGGCGTCGCCATTTGGGGGGGTATCACCATTTGGGGGGGCGTCACCATTCGGGGCAGCATCACCACTCGGGGCAGCATCACCACTCGGGGCAGCATCACCATTCGGGGCAGCATCACCACTCGGGGCAGCATCGCCACTCGGGGCAGCATCACCATTCGGGGCAGCATCACCATTTGGAGGGCCCTGGTTGCCGCTCGCTTGTGAAGACACTCCCACAGGGGTAACCCCTTCGAGGGAGGCCGCTTCCCCCCCCTGCAGCTTCACCCGTTTGGTGTGCCTCTCCTCATCTGCCTGCGACCCAAGGGAGCGCTTGTCCTTAGCCCCGTTGCTCTTTATAAAAATGAACTTCCCATCGTGAGTCGAAAATAAAGAAGTCAAAATGAAGAAGATGTCCTGATCACTCTGCTCGATTTGAATATCCCACCCTAAGATGTACAGGAAGGCCTCCCTATAGCTCTTAATTTGGTTTGCATAAAAAATTTTTACCACTTCTATCTTAGACTTTAAGTATAAGTTTTCATTCCGTAGGGTTACCAACTCGATTTCGTCTACAGAGGAGAGGTTATCCATATGGTTGTAGAGCGCGTTGAGGGTGTTATGTGCATCGTTGTCCTCTCCCTTATGCTGCTGCTTCTTCACCTCGGGGGGTGTTCCTCCCTGGTTGGAAGAACTCCCTGCAGAGCCACTTATTTTGCTGTCAAATTGGGCTTTCCTAACGGCCTCCCTTAAATCGTTCACCACTGTTTCGTACTTTTCCTTATCGTCATTCCATTCATTCTTTACATGCACCAAGTCTCCTTCTAACGTAACAATTCTGTGTTTATAATTATGTATCTCTTCCTTGAGAATTAGAATTTCCTTCTGGTAGAGTTGTAACTCATCCGAGGCGGTCTCTGCGCATTTTTGCTTCAGACACGCTTGCTCAAACTCGCTTTGGTACTTCTTCACTCGTTCGCCTAGCTCTTCTATGAGTTTCTCCTTCTGCTCGTTGTCCGATCGTAGGAAGTCATACTTGGCTTTGTACTCCGTGAGGGGGGGTTCCAAAATGGAGTTCTTCTCCTCCTCCTGAGTTGCAGTATCCTCTTTGCAGGGCGCACTACAGGGGTCCCCCCGGGTAGGAGCCTCCCTCCTCATGCAGTCCCGTTTAGCAAACTCGTACATTTTCTCGAGCTGCCTATTTTTATTGATGACAATTTTAATTTCTAACTTTTTATCTTCGAGAGTTTGCTTCACCATTTCCATGTCAGCAGCTAACTTCCTGTAGCGGAGTTCCAAATCCGTTTTTGTGGAATTCACGTGGGTGTATTTTTGATGAATCTGTTGCATGGATTTCTTTAAGCTTTCTACATCTATGGCATTTTTATCGATATACAATTTTGCAAAGTTTATCCACTCGCTAAGCTGTTCATTTAACTTCTCCTTTTCGAGCTGCTCATTTATGAGACTTTTTCTAAGTTCCGAGATATTTTCCATTTTTTCTTTATCTCTATTTTTGAATATTTCTAACTCTTTAATTTTTCTTTCTAAAATTTCTATTTTATTTTCTAAAAGGGGAATTTGTTTACATTTTTGTTTGTACTGGGAACAAAGCATGATCATACTTCTATACTGTTGTCTTTCTTTGGCTGTAATTTCCTCCGTTTTTTTTACCCCCTCAAGAAGTTCTTTCAGCTTTTTAATCTGCATTTTGTATTCTACTGCTTGGTCGATACTATTTTCTGCTATATCTGTCATTCCTTTTTGTTCCTTTAGATATGATTTATATTGTTCTATTTTATTTCTTAGCTTCTCCATATTTATTTCTTTTTCTTGGATTGTATTCTTCAATTTTTCGTTTTCATTTTTGGATATTGACAAGTCGTTCTGACATTCCTTCACTTTTTCTTCCATCTCTACGTACCTTTTTTTGCTTTCACTTTTTATTTGAGTCATTTTTTCCTCCAGCATGAGGGTAAAGCTTTTTAATTTTTTGTAGCTCTTTTCTACAGCTAGCCGTTTGGCATACTCGTTCTTTAGCTGCTCTCCCACAGCAGGGGTCGTCGTCGTTCCTTCTGCTCCCCTGGGAATACTCCCTCTTTTAAGAGCGTCATTCTCCTCCTTCAGCTTTTTACACTCACTTTTGAAGATGGCAGCTAGTTTCCTTAGCTTGAAAATTTCTTCCTCCTTAGACCTCACCTCGTCCTTAGACCTCACCTCATCCTTATGCCTCGCCTCATCCTTAGTCTTCACATCGTCCTTTTCGCCTGCCCCGCTCATCGTGCTGGACAGGCAGTGCTAGAGTAGTCACCAGGCGGGCAAACAGGGCAGCGAAGGGGCATCGAAGTTGAAGCGAAGTGGAATCGAGGTAGCATCGAGGTAGTGTCGAAGTGGCGTCGAAGTTGTAGCGAAGGGGCATCGACGTGGCATCGACGTGACAATCGCGCAGCAACGAAATAGCCTTGCGCTAGCCACACACACGCACACCGCGGCCGTCACCCCCGATGGGTGAAAACTAAGTTTCCAAAAAGGGGAGCGGGGGAGCGGGGGAGAAGGGGCCTCGTGGCGAGCATTCTCTCGCTTCCTCGAACAGCACCCCCGAGTCCACTTACACGCTCAGATGGTAGGACATGCGGCGTACTCTTTCATCATTTTTAAGGTGAAAAAAAAAAAAAAAAAAAAAGGGGATACTCCCAGAAGCGAGAAGTAAGGCAAACATGAAAAAGGAGAAAGAAGCAACTACTTGCGTAGATAAATGTGCAAACAGGTCAGACACAAATCTGCTTGCGGTATGTCGGTAGGACACGTTGGAAAAATGGGGTGGGTCCTTCGGAGGCGCGCGTCAAATCGTACGGGCTTTCTTTTTTTTTTATATCAGCATATATTCGGGGGGTGAAAAAAGAAAAAAAAAAGAAAAAAAACGTGATCATTGTGTTGTTCTTCTTCGCGCATCCCCCATTTGCCGCTTCGCTTCCTCCCTTCGCTTCCGCCCTTCTCAGTTTCCTTCCCCTGTCACGCTAAAGCGATACCAAAGCGATGCCAAAGCGATGTGCAAAGCGGATGCTACGCAGCGAATGCGACGCAGCGGAGGCGCGGGGGGGATTCTCCCCAAAAAAAAATGTAGAAATTATTACCTTTATCCTTACGTGCTTGCTTGTAAGTCCTTCCAAGTCCCCAACATTGCGAAACGCAAATTAGCTAAGCTTTAACACCCCATAGGGGGAAGGAATAACGATGGAGAGGCCTAATTTTTTTTTTTTTTTTTTTTTTTTTCCGCGGGATTTTTCACCCCGGTTAAATTGCCAAATGGGACACCTCAAAAATAGTTACGACGATTTGTTAGTCCACCAAAAAATGGGTAGCGGTTGGAGTAGCCGCAATTCGAAATGGAAAAGGAGTCATGTGGTACTCGAGAGGAAGGGCGTAGGATAAACAACTTCGTCATGTTAAAAAAGGTGCCATTCGCATAAACACAAAATGGATTAAAACGAGGCAAGGACAATAAAGCGGAAAAAAATGATATCCTTCCCAGCAGCTTCGACTCGTTGGGTTGTATCCATCGAAAGTTACGAGGAGTAGACCTCCTTATATACACCTGATTCACCCGAATAGGAAAAAAAAAAGAAAATAAGTTGGCGTGAATTTATCATAGGGAAAGGACACCAATGTGAGTATATATGTCCCCCTTCTTCACGGACTGTTGATCAAAATAGCTTTTCACGGAGGGGAGGGGGTATCACCTGTCCTATACGGATACGTTTGACCAGCGAGACAGCGAAAGGGGGACCTCACGTGTAGGGGTTACCAGGTGTGCAGGCCTCCCCCCCCCCGCTTGAAGCACCACACTTTTGGAAAGCATCCCAACGAATGACGCACAGTGTGCTGACCCATGTTGCGCACTCACCCATAAGCACACATATGCCCCGGCAGGGGGGTCCGTCCAAAGTTGCACACAAAAAAAAGGTGTACATATACTGATAAACAGGCACTTAAAAAAAAAAAATAAAAATAAAGGAAAATAAAATAAAGGAAAATAAAATAAAAGAAAAGAAAAGAAAAAGCACCCCCACATCGCAAGCGCAGCTCGCAAAGAGCAGTATAAAAAACAAAGGCAAAATGAAATGTCCCTTTCATGCCTCGTCAAAATCGCAGCTTCGTGGATGTCGTATTAATCCACTTTGTATTCCCCGTTGTAAAGTTTGACCAACGAAGACATGCATGAAAAGGGCATGTACTTCGTGGCAGCTTTGTGTTGGCTTCGCATTGACTTCGCTTTGACTTCGCTTTGACTTCACTTCGGCCGCACCCACCAATCCCTTCGCTTCACTGATGTAAAAGAAAACCCAGACAAACCTCTAACTCTCCCATCCAGCACGCAGCAAATGCGACGTAGCGGAGCGGCAAAGAAGGTCCTGTTTTGTTAACTTCACCTAAGCTGGAGTTCAGTTGTATTTCCAGCGCATGTAGGAGAGTGTAGACAGCTCTGCACGTGCCTACTTCTACATGCCTTTTGGGGGAGATAAAACTCCAACCATTTCGTGTCTTTACAAAAGTAGGGAAAACGACAGCATAGTTTCGCCTACGCCGCTTGTTTCCTTGTTTTGTTTTTTTTTTTTTTTTCTTCTTTTTTTTACGTTCCTTCCGATTTTTTGTCATTACTACTTTGCCGTTACCGCTCTGTCGTTACCACTTGGTCGTTACCGCTCTGTCGTTACCACTTATCGCGTTTCCGCTTAACAACATTTAAGCGAGGCAAGACTACCTACACTTTACACCTGTGAGTGGTTCGGTGTGACCCTTCATTCGGCTCGTTTGTCCTTTCCGTACGGCTCGCTCCCATCAGTGTTTGTCTAGCGCGATCACTGTCCCTCCCACGCAAACCAGCAGCAGGGGCAGGAGCAGCGGCAGGGGCAGCGGCAGGGGCAGCGGCAGTAGCGACAGCAGCGACAGCAGCGGCAGCACCACTACTGCGCACGCGTGGCCACTCCCCCTTCAGGCTAATGCACAAGCGGAAGGCGAGCGCCCCCGTCTTAGGGGACTGGCCCTGTGACTCAAAGCGCAGATGTGAAAGAGGCATCGAGGGAAATGTCTCCTCTTGCAGAAAAGCCAAATCGGAAGAACATAAAATAGTGGATGATGCTTTATTAAAATATAAAGGCGGGGCGACAGGACTCTTCAGGGGGTTGAAATTTGCGGCGATAAAGGAGTTGGCAACTCGGCTGGAGATCGCCCCGGTTGGGGACGACCCGGTTGAAGACGACCCGGTTGATGATAACCCGGTTGGGGACGACCCACTTGATGATAACCCCGTTGAGGATAACCCCGTTGAGGATAACCCGGTTGATGATAACCCACTTGAAGGGGATAATCTTTATGGCGGCACTTCGAAGGGGAACCCACAGAGCAGTGCACACAGATTCTCCCCCCCAGCGGAGAGACTCACAAATACAAATGCGGAACTCTCCCTTTTAGAGAAGGTTGGACATGACGCTAGTAACAGGATGTATGGAAAGGTAAAAACGAGAGAGGAAAGTAAAGAGGAACTACCATTGGGGGAACACCATTTTGAGCAGATGAAGAAAGATGTAAGTGGCCCCCTATTCGATGGGATGTCCCACGAAAGAGACGAACAGGTTGACGGAAAACATGTGGGTATAGCACATTTTAAAATTACAAATAGATTCATCACGAAGGAAAATGAGAACCAAATAAAGAGCTCACCATCCGACATCGAGTCTATGTCAGAGGGGGGCAATAATGGTGTTGGATTACCTCTATGTGGAGATAAATGGGTTCTAACAAAGCCCAGGGAGAGAAGTGATAATCCCATGGTTGCATCTACCCTGTGTACAGATGCAGCTTCGACAATTTTTGGGTCGAGTCTAATTTACAACCAGTCACTGCAGATGGGGAATGGATATGCAAAGCAAATGGAGGGATGCAGAGCGACGGAGTGCCCCTCGTCAGATCTGCCACACTGGGACCCACCCAAAAATGAAGATGAGGGTGATGGGGGTGATGGCAACGATGGAGGCGATGGAGGCGATGGAGGCGATGGAGGCGATGGAGGCGATGGCGACGATGGAGGCGATAGAGACGATGGCGACGAAGATGATGAAAAAACCTTCCGCGACGGCAAAATGGCCGCGTCCACCAATGGGGGAAAATCCTTCGAGGAGGACAAACCTGAGTTGATGAGAGACCCAAGCGGTTACCCCCCCCTGATGTCTACCCTAAGCGACGAGTTGCTGTGCTGCACGTCCAATGGTAGCGATGAAACGAGCAAGCGTAGTGGCACCCATGAATGCATAACACTGCCAAAGGGAAAAGAAAGAGGAAGTACCCCTTGCAGAAGCAGCCAGGTAGACATGAACCATCATGGGGACATCCAACCTGATGAGGAAAAAATATTTTGTGAAACCCTAACCAGTGAAGAGACCTCCTCCAAACGTATTTACCATTTTAGGAGAAGCAAAAATAATATACATATATACACACCAGGGGGAGGAGCCTACTTAACCATCGAGGATAACGGAGAGGAAGAGACCCCCGAGTCAATAACGAGTGAACGATCAAATAAAACACAACACTGTGGAAGTAGCCAAATGAAAGTTAAAGAGGAAATTAATCCTGGGGAAAAACAGAGGGACATCCATTTCGTGAATACCCCAAGTGGCTCCTTCCTTCGAAATACTGGAGAGAAGAATAACCACACGTTTAATCCAACAGGTGTTAGAAACCGAGAAGTGATATGCAAATTGGAATGTGCACAGATGAATGGCAAAGCCTGTTTTGTAGATGGACCAAGAGACACAACTCCCCATGAGGTGAGAAAAAAATATGCATACGCAGAGGGTCTGCACCCACGAAGACGAAGCGCACCGGGTAGGACACGCAAAAGAAAACTTACGCCAATGTCGAAGAAAAAGGTAAAGGCGGAAAAAAAAAAAAAATTCCCGGGAGAATTTACAAAGTTATTGTACGGGGGAAGGAGTGCTGGAGGGCGGAATGGTTTGTCCAAAAGGGCTTCCAAGAAATAAATTACCATAATGGGGGTGACCGTGTGGCCATGGCGAAGACGGAGATGAGCAGAGAGATGCACAGAGAGGTGAGCGCGGAGACTAAAACGGAGCCAAACGCGCAGACGAACACAAACAGGAAGACTGAAATGGGTAGTGGAAGCTTCCAGGTGAGCCACCCCTACGGAGTGGAGCACACACCCCGGAGCAGTCACAACCACGGGAATGAAAGCTCACTTGTGAAAAAGAGTAGACAGTTTTCCGTGTCTGTGTATGGACCTGAAAACGCGAGACTGTTCGCCCTGTTCGAACTAATCAAATACAACTCCGTTCCGGATGCCTTGAGGGATGAAGCCAATCTGTGCATCTGCACCATTAAGAAAAATTTGATGGTGCAGGGGGGGTCCTCGAACAAATTTCGCAGCGGTCACTTCCTGCCTCTTATGTTTGCCGATTGGGACGATGCCTACTCACCTGCCTTGCTTAGAAAAATACAGGGAGAATTGGTGCGCAATTGGGGCCAGTTCACCGACGGGGGGTGCAGCGACGTGCACAGGGGTAGCAGCGACGTACATAGGGGTAGCAGCGACGTACACAGGGGTAGCAGCGACATATACAGAGGTAGCAGCGACATATACAGAGGTAGCAGCGATATATACAGAGGTAGCAGCGACATATATAGAGGTAGCAGCGACGTACAGGGCTGCAGTGGCAGCAAGGAGGAGCCCCCGCGAGCTGCGCCCCACTTTGAAGGATACAGTTTTCCTCGCAAAGGGAACCACGCGGGGGGGTTCGATCACGTGGTTAGATGCGGCGGAGACTTCACTAGCCTAGGGGAAAACCCACCTAACTGTGCGCCAAACCAGGGAAGTGACCACCCTAGCCTGGTAAATAATCACCCTAACCTGGTAAGTAACCACCCTAACCTGGTAAGTAACCACCCCAACTTGACAAGTAACCACCCCAACTTGCCAAGTAACCATCCAAACCGCGTGAACAACTGCACCGGTCAGGCGGACAATCCCTCCTCACACAACAAGAATAACCTAGTCCACAGCATCGACGCGTATAACCTGCACTCGAGGCACATGGCCCACACGTTCGCGGCGAACAAACCCTCGATGGTAAACCTGCGCAAGGATTTCAACACCAGAGAGCATGTCTACCGGCCCCACGGAGAAGAAATCCTTAAGCTACAAAATGGTTACTCATTCGGGCAGTTGGACGAATACACAAATGGGGGTAACTCAAATGGGAGTAACTCAAATGGGGGTAACACAAATGGGGGTAACACAAATGGGGGTAACACAAATGGGGGTAACTCAAATGGGGGTAACAGAAACTGGGGCCTGCGCGTCAACCATCCTGGATACCATTACAATTACGCGCGGGGTGAAGACAAGGTGAACAACATGGCTACCTGTGCGTCTCTCCACAGCTACCAAAATGGGTACGTAAATAGCCATGAGGATGTGAGAGGCCCTCCGGACAACCTGACCGCTGACTTGACGATCTTTGGAAACTATTTTCACCCCGATGGGAATGTGGTTAATTGCAAAATGGATAAGAGTGCCCCCACCTTTGGGCCAAAGATGTCGAATGGGGGTGGCAACGTGTTTGATCAGTTCGGTGTGGGAGCTGCACATTTGAGGGGTTGAGAAAATTCTCTACATGTATGCGCAGCTAGCCAAAAGGAAAAAAAAAAAAATTTACATACTGTGTGCATATGTGCGCACTTGTCTGTGCATGGTTACGGAAAAAGCCATGACGGAACTGCTCACCCTTCTTCTTAAAATGACCTCTACAACTGCTCATTGTATTCGCAGTAGTTGCACTCGGCGCGCATGTATCGGCATGCCTGCGTAGCAACAGCCTTGAATGAAGTATCTCCCTCCATCACACAAAAAAAAAAAAAAAAAGACTCCCCTGGGGATTCAACTGCGTGATGAGATTTTCCCCGCCGGGGTTTGATACCCGTTTGTTTTTCTGCAAAAGCGTGGCTCGGGAGTAGCTTGGGCTCGTGAAAATGGAACTCCGAGATGGGGAAGTAGCAGGGGGGTAGCGGCGCCGCATGCCAAGGGAGTCACCCTTCCACACCGCTAACACACGCTAACATATAGCTAACATATAGCTAACATATAGCTAACATATAGCTAACATACAGCTAACACATCGCTAACACACCGCCAACAAACCGCCAACAAACCGCCAACAAACCGCCAACAAACCGCCAACAAACCGCCAACAAACCGCCAACAAACCGCTAACACACCGCTGCGCCCCTCAGAAGAGGCCGTAACTCACCTTGGCGATATACACCTCCAAGTGCTCGCTGTCCCTCTCCCTGCTCTTCAAACGATCGGAGAGCACCGTCCCGTACGTCTGCGTCTCTTCATACCTTTGGGGGGAAACCTTAGCATGTTGCATGTTGTTCAGTGCGGAGAAAACGTTATCGTTGAAGTGCTCTATGTGTTTGAGGATGGTGTTGAAATTTTTTGAGCCATAAGTTGTTCTGAATGTGTGCAGCGTGTTTTTGTCCTGTTTTATTTTGTCCGCCCCATCGTCTACACTGAGATTACTCGTAATCGTGTTCACATCCTGTATGTTATTGTATGGATTCCTAGGGATCGTATGCACAGGCAAGCAGGTGTAACTGTAAAAATCTGCACTTATGTTGTTCACTGCTTGGATCAGATTTACACAGTAGGATTTCATGTCATTAATAAACTTGGCATACTGCAAGGTATTGCGAGCTGCGAAGTTTTCCTTCATGGATACGTTGGTGATGTAGAGGATGTTGGCTAGCTTGTTGGCGATGTTGTTGATGCTCACTTCCATTTGTTCGCCGGCCTCCTCCTCCAGGGCGCCCTCCCCCAGCTCGTACATCTTGCGGTTTGGAGGAAAGCGGTTTGGAGGAGGCGATTTGGAGGAGGCGGTTTGTAGGAGGCGATTTGGAGGAACGCGGTTTGGAGGAACGCGGTTTGGAGGAAAGCGGTTTGGAGGAGGCGGTTTGGAAATTCTTCCAAACGTGGTCACGCCCTGCCGCCCAGAATGGCTTGCAAAAGGTGAATTCACGCGGGGGGGCCTTTTACCAAGAAAGGGTTCCCCTGAACGATGAGCACAAATTGGGAAAAAAAAAAAAAAAAAAAAAAAAAAAAATATATATATGTATATATATTTATATCAAAAAATAAGCAACACATCGAAAAGGCAATTAAAAAGGGCCAGCTGGCGGACTACCTCCCAAAGCGAATGCAGTAAACGAAGGCACTGCGCAAGTCGCTCATCTGCAGAAACTGGTGAACGGAAAAGTTTTCATTCTGTATTATCTCCCCAAAGAGGTGCAAAAAAACCAAGTTGTTTTTAAAATTTGATATATGCACAACGGGGAGGGAAAACGTATACACTGGGGGAATGCCGCGCCTGGAAAGGAACTTCGTTGCCTTGATGGGCCTTCTTCCGATGTGTAAAAAGTCATTCCTCTTTAAGTAACGAATATATACTTGGAATTTTTCCCTTTTTTTTTCCTCCTCTTTTTAATGAATAGGTATGTGCCCTTCTGATTGACCATACTCTTCACATTGCTGCGTTTGATTCTGGAGACCTGTGCTGATATAGCATCGAGGATATACACATTTGCGTTTTTTTCTCGTAGCTGCGGGGGGGAGGAAGAAGGGGGAGGGGGCTCCTCCTCCGAGTCCTTCTGTTTTTTCTCCCCACTGCTTACTATGCGAAAGAAGATCCTATTAACGAAGAGTTTGTTTCTTCCATCTAGATCTATGATTCGTACTTCCTCATTAAGTGAAGAAATTCCCCCCTGGGGTGATAATAGGTTAGACGGCTCATCGTTATGTCCACTTTGTGCTTCTCCCCTCCCATCGCAGAGGGATGATATGACCGTCTGTTCATTCATCGCTGACGTTTCCCCTGTGGTGCTGCACACATAAGATCGAACAAACTGGTCGAGCGAGTTGTAAACACGATCTACATTAGCATAAGTCAAACTCAACCCTGTGTACTTCTTCACCATTTCATGGAGAATTTGCATACGGACAAATGTGGAGGGTAAAATTAAAAATTCCAAAAATTAAAAATTTTTAAAAAAAAATGTTGTTCATATAAAGCTTTGTTAATTGATATGAGTCTATCCATTTGATCCTTCCGCGTTCCAAAAAAGGAGCTGTACAATTTACTTTGCATGATCTGATATTCTTTAATGAACGGATTTTCACTCAGCTGTGTGTCTGTACTTCCCTCGTTGTGGTTGTAGTAGTACTTCCTGTGTATGTATATGTCGAAGACGTTTATGTAGAACTGCAGGTGGCTCTCCAAGTTGGTCGTTTGGGCCATGATGTTGCTGAGCTTGCGGTCCAGCGCGGGGTACTCGTACACGCGGATGCTTTGCAGCTCGCCTCTCGGAGCGGGGCTAGCAGGGATGGCGGCATTAGCGGGGCTAGCAGGGGTGGCGGCATTAGCGGGGCTAGCAGTGTTAGCAGTGTTAACAGGGATAGCAGTGTTAACAGGGATAGCAGGGATAGCAGTTTTGGCTTCCGTGTCTGTGTTGACTGCCGTACCCGTGTTGGCTGCCGCACCCCTGTTGACTGCCGTCCCCCTGTTGGATGCCGCCCCCCCGAACAAGGAGGACATGCTCGGAATGACAACGTGCCTGATGAAGTTTCTCGAGGCGGACAGGCTCTGGTTGGACGTGTCGAAGCGCCACGACTTGTTCACAATTTGCATGTACAGGTACAGGTTAATTTTGCTTAGCTTGATAAATGGTCTGTATATTAGGCAGTCCTTAAACGCGGTGAGGAACTTGATTCCTCTCAGATTTTTGATGAAGGCTCCCCTGAGGAACTGAAACAGCACCGTTTCGTTGTTGTCGTTGCGGTGGTGCCCTACAAACACGAGGGACTTCACGAGCGTGCAGGCGCGCGCAGTGGCCATCGGATCGGTTACCGACGTGTTCGGCGGCGTGTTCAGCGGCGTGTTCAGCGATGTGTTCAGCGACATGTTCGGCGACTTGTTCGGCGACGTGCTGGTTGGCCCCTCACTCCTGAGCAGCACCTCCGAAATGGGCTTCCTATTAGCCAATCTTATGTAGTGATCCACATCGGTCAGGTAATCCCTGTAGCTATACTTCGGCGTGCTCCCCCCGTCTGTGTACATGAAGTTAAGGTCACCCCCCTGCGCTCTGCGCAAGCGTCTTCCCCTCCTGGCCTCTCTGTCCAGCTGCCTGGTCAGCTGCACGTACACGTCTCTCCTCCATTCTCTGGCCAGAAGTAGAAAGTTGTTCCCCCGTTTGCTGCGCGGTTGATTTTTTGGGGCAGTTTCTTCCTGTTCGTCCGTCCCCCCTTTCCTCCTGAGTACCTTGGTGCGGAACCTCAGCTTATGCCTCCTGCAGATATTTTTCACGAAGTTCTTCTCCTTGGTGCAATCCTCCCTCGTCGCGTGGTTACAATACACAACGGTTACGTTGCTCAAAACGGAGGCAAAGAACTGAATGCCACTATCTCCCTCACTGCAGCGGACCAGCTCGTTTATATCATCATGCGAGTAGGAGTACACACTATTTAATGTCTGCAACAGGGATGCGTAACTCTGAGAGCGTCTGTACCGTAGGGTCACTAAAATTTTGTATAAAACAAAAAGGAAGGAGTATAAGAGGGAGAGGGAATCCACCCCCGCGCTGACGCTGAAAATTTAAATTTTTTTTTTAAAAATGAATACATGTGTTTATTTTTCAACGTGCACAGCCAGTAGGCCTCCACAATTTGGACCATTTCGCCATTCAAGGATAGTTCTTTTTCCGCCGAGCTCTTCGCCAAAGGGTTACCCCCATTGAGGACAACCTCCAACAGGTTGCTGCCGCTGCTTCCGCTACTTCCACTGCTGATGCCTATGTTTAGCTCATCCAACTGCTTCATTGCTTCTTCACTCTGCTCATTTATTACGGCACATATGTTTTTTAGGAGTGCCTTCCTGGAAGCTCCCCCTTTTTTTTTACACCTCACATTTCCGTTTAGCGCGGGTCTTTTTCTCTGTCCCAGTTTTGCTTCTCCATTTGGGCCCCCTTCATGGTAGAGCAGAACGTCGCTAATTTGCGCTTCCGTGTCGAGGTGGGCCCTGCTCATCCAACATCGGTGTGTAGAAGGTCGATCGAATAGCTTCTCGCAAATACGACGGGCAGGGTGCGGGTGCCCATGATTGCATCTCTTCTCGTAACTACGGTGGCGTCTCTGCTTGTACCCATGGTTTCCTCCCCCCTCCGAGCACCCCAAAGGGGGACTCACAAAATGAAATCCCTTCTGAGGCGCACTCCTCCCACGTACGCATTCTGCAAACTGGTCGTGCAAGAGGCCATACAAAACTCCCCAGGAGTATAAAAAAATGGGTAGATACATTTATTACCGTTTGGGATTCATTTTCTTCGACTTCATTTGTGAATGGATGTACAACATCGGTGTGAGGCCCTCTATCAGCGTGTTTCACTTTTTTTTTTTTTTCCCCTGCACAGTTTAACGCGTCGAGAGAAGGGAATAACTCATGGTGGTAATTCCACAGAGGTGAGAAAAAAAATATCGCGCCTACCTGTTCGCAAAATTGACTTGTTTGGCACCGACTCTTTCTGCCTGGGTAACGCTGCCTCGTTTCTTTCGACTTCTGTTTACTCAGCGTTGTTTGTTCGCCTGGTTTGGTCTCTCTTTTTGTGGTAACCCCTACTTGGGCGCTTCTCCTAGGGGTGTCCCCTTACCCACAATTTTTAGCCCATGCCAAGGGAAGAACTCCCCTGGTGCAAGTTTTCCTCCAATTTGTTCACCCATTTTGGTGCACACAGGGAGGGGCAGACCCACGGAGCGCAGTTATAATACTTGTTTGAAGAATAGCGTGAAAAAGAGGCAAACCTTGCGCGGGGAAGAGGCCCCCAGTTGTCAACCATGCAGAAAA
>NC_020397.1:412345-421681 GCF_000321355.1 Plasmodium cynomolgi strain B
GGGAATGCTCATCTTGTGGAGAATCTCAAGGAAAGGATTAAAAAGGGAATCCTTTACTGTTTTTTTTTCCCCCTTTTTGAAAACCTCATTTTTAGATCCACTGTGGCGCACACGCACAAGGCTTTGCTGACCTATGACCTACGCCTCAACACACTGGGTGAGCATACACAGGACAAGGGACAGACTTGTCACCTTTTTATGCGCAATGTGAAATTGACTTATCCCCATTCAGAGAATATAATTTTTTTTTTTTTTTTTTTTTTGTTACACCTCCCTGTGGACAGCTTATGTTTTGCTTGGCCCGAAGGAGGGACTCCTCGAAATTAGCATGGTGGAAGCATCCAGGAGCACTTTCACAAAAAGGTGCACACAACTTCTCTCACGGGACGGAGGAGAGTCGAAATGAGCCAATTGTCGAACAGGGGGGAGGTGAAAGAGGGCAGCCAACATGGTGAGGAACCACAGGGGAGAATCTCCCACAAAGGCTACAAAACACAGCGAAGTAGCGCCCTACTCGACGTGAACTTTCGAAATGGCGTCGTCAAGTGCGACATGCTGTCATCTATGAATGAGGAAGCGAAAATAAAGTTGAGGAAGCTGTTCCAAGACGATGACAACCGGGTGCACGATGAGGAGTTAGGACTAAACATACATATAAAAAATATTTGGATCTACGTGAACCTAATGTGTACGTTTACCATCCATGATTTGATTCTCATTTCGAGGTCCTTCAAAAACACAGAAATTATTTACGACGATGTTGTATTGAGTGGAACGGAGGATGGCTCCATCTTTAAGGATGGAGGAGGTAAAAGAAAAGGCAGTCTGTTCATTTATTTTCAGAATTATAAAATCAGGAAGAACGTGGTGAAAATATTTTTGCAGAATCCTTATTCTGTTTGCTTCATACACAAAAATGGATCTGTGCATGTCCACGGGGCATTGACGTTGAGGAGAGCCTTGCTCATTATGATTAAGGTCATTAAGAGATTGAAATATAAAACCTTTTGGATGTATCGAAGTGGGTGTAGTATGGATGTACATCACCAGGGGGGGGAACTTCAAGCGGAAGGAGAAACAGCTGCAGCGGGTGTGCCACCTTGTGATGACCAGAGCGTGCACCCGCACGAGGGGAGAAGCAATTTGCTAACGATTCAGCAGAACGGGGGGGGGTCCATTTCGGGAAAGTTCACTCCTGAGCAGAGCATTGTCAAGGAATCTACACCTGAGCAGAGCACTGTCAAGGAATCTACTCCTGAGCAGAGCATTGTCAAGGAATCTACTCATGAGCAGGGCAGTGCCGAGGGGGCCACTCCTGAGCAGAGCAGTACCGAGGGGGTTGTTTCCCCGGATGGGGGCCACCCAAAAAAGGACAAGAACACGGAAAAGGTCTCCCAAACGATTCGCTTCTGCGAAACGGTCATTGAAGAACTAAGAAGCAAAATTAAAAAGTATGGGCAGGACGACTGGAGGAAGGACGACTGGGGGAAGGACGATTGGGGACAGGCCAGGGCACATCCAGCAGAGAGACCCTGTCAGGGGGAAGAGAAAAAACAAGTCCCATCCAAAAGGGGTAAATATTACCGATCGGGGAGGGGCAACAGGCGGACTTCCAAAATGCCCCACGCAGAAGTTCCTTCCCAATTGGGGCACGAACAAATGGATGTCCATTTGGATGGGGACAAGCTTCTCATTCAGGTGGAAGAAAAAAGAGGGGTGTCTAAAGTGGATTCTCCAAAAGGGCCCTCCTCAGAGGAGTACAAAAGCGGAGGCAATGACAAAAATCCGAACGTGTCCGAGTCGTCGCCTCTCCATTTATATGAGCATACGGAGGACTCCTCTGAAGTGACTAGTCCCAATCGTTCCACAACACATTTCAAATCGAGTAATAGCCAAGCGGATCGCAAAAATGAATTTTCGGGCAGAAAAGAAAATGATCGATCGATCGAAAGGGAGCACCGCGGAGAGACGGATCCCTTCTCAAACCAATTTGACCAATCATACCTGCACAGCAAAAAGTGCATATACCAGTTTGACACATACCGGCGGTGGAAATTCATCACACGAAATGACATCACATTCGATATGGACCATTTCCACATCAAGCAGCTTGTCGCCGTTTTTAATGTTAAGTTGAGACATTTTGATATTTCCAAAATTTACATGTATAAAGAATTTAAGAACATCATTACAGACATTAACAACATTATATATATTCGAATTGACCATTCTCTTTTGTGTAAGCTAATTCAGCAAGGCATTTGGGAACCCGTTGTGCAAAATAATCTCGCAAAAGGGTGTCGGCCAAATGCTCATCCCTCCGTCAGGACGGTCCTCCTGTTCAGCTCGGGCAACGTCGTCCTTTACGCCTGCAGGAGTCGCGCCGAGGTACTCTGCATATCTAGGTTTATCGTGAACACGATGCGCCGAAACAATAACATAGCACCGTGAGGCCTCATCGGGGAGAGGAACAGCTAGCTAAAAAATTTTACCTGAACAGGAAAAAAAAAAAAAAAAAAAAAAATAGCTAAAAGGGCTAGCTATCACAAAATAGCCAAAATATATGCCACCGAATCGTCGTACACGGGTAACATACCGCAAGCAAATCGCAAAGGAGATATAACCCCCCTGGTGGGGATCAGGACAAATACGTGCGAATGGGGAAATACAAGGGGTGCCTTTCGTAATCCCCACTTTCGCGTCTTTTCGCCTTTTCTTCCAAGTTGACTTCCCCCTGTTCTGTGTCAAATGGGGGGTCCTCCCCAGAGGGCAACACTCCGTCTGACTGACCACCTGCGCGGCCTTTCCGCCAAATTTCATTCATCTGGGATTTGTATCCCTTGTAAGATGGCAACGCGGACATGAGCACACTCCGCGGGGTGGCATTAAATTTTACGAACAGATCAGGCGCATTTAAAATTTGAAGTCTCGCAGCCATCGATTTCGTTACATAAAAATTATCAAAATAGCCAAAGGAGTAAATCATATTTTTAATTAAACTTGGTACTTGCCATTTTTCATACTTGAGAAATTTGTTTTGTTGACAATAAAACCCGAGGAGCGATCTGTACATCAGCTCGCACGAACAGAGTAGGTGCTCGTGCTTGTGCCATTCGATGTGTCTCAGTGGGGGGTTATAAGCATAATGATCCTTTTTCTCCTCATGAGCAAAATTTCCCCCCGCAAGTGCATGCTTTCCCCCCAGTTTGTCACCTACATCATCGGCTTTGCCCCTATCGCTAACGGATTGCCCCGTTGACCGTTGGTCATCCTCACTACACCCACTTGGCACACTAACCCCCCTGCGCTTATACTTCAACAGAGCATCCAACAAAGGGTTATCCTTATATATATCTCTCAAGTACCTCTTGCTGATGCTGCTAATCATAATGCTGTTTTTGTAAAGAGTGAACAAATAATGTCCCTCTAACTCGTTTAACAAGAGAAGGCTTCGTCCCTTGGTGTTTTTCGATGTGGCGAGATTCGTCCTTAGAACGTATTCATCAACGGTGGTACACACCCCTACCTGTATTACCAAGTCGACCTTGTCTACTTCGATTCCTTGACACAACAGGGAAGAAGCGAATAAGACTTGTTTGGTCTTCCCCTCCGAGTTGTTAAATCTGTTCAGGGTGTACATTTTTTTATCTGCACTTAATTTGGAGTGCAGACAGGAGAGTATGACGTCTTTTAGCAATTCGTACTCACGTTGGTACTTATCATCATCAGGGTCGCACTTGTTCTCTTCACTGTTTTCTTTGCCTCTGTTTGAGTGTGGGTCTTCCATATTGAGCGAACTGTCCGCTGCTCTATCCCCTAACTCGATGGGACCATTCCCACCTAGGGACCCCCCCTCTTCTGCGCTGCGCAGTTCTGGATGGGCCCAAACGAAGGGGGTGGAGGAGACAGAAAAGGTAACGCAATCCTTATCGTAGTGGTGGTTCTGCGGGTGGGCAGAGGCACTGTCCGAATTAGCGCCCCCCCCGTGGTAGTAGCTGCTGTTATCGCCCTTCATATTGGTATACCCCCCGTGGGCCCTTTGCTTTCCGCGCAGGTAGAGCAAACACAGGTAGCCCTTAAAAATGTAGTGCTTGAAAATGACGTAAAAAAACTGAATCATTTTTACAGTGGGCATGAAGAGGACTATCTTTATACTCTCATTTGAGAGGAGCTCTCTGCAGAGAATATTGAAGACTACTAAGGCAAGTTTGTCTGACTCGTATATTAAGTACTCTTGCGTTAGGAGTATATGCGTGGGGATGTGTCTCCCTTTGTTCTGTTCATAATTGGCGTGTGTGGGGCTGAACTGTGTGTAGTTGTTGTAATCGCTGTGGCTCAGAGTGAGCTTCTGTTTTTGCTCTTCCGGGTGTTCTTCCCTTTTTTTGTCTTCACCCTTTTTATGTGTACATTCGGGAGGAAATTTTTCATTTGCTCGTTCGAGTGGACCCCTCCGATTTGTCCGCTCATATGCAGTAGTTTTACCTTCCCAGGAAGTATGCATCCCACTGCGAGATGGTCCTTCCTCATTGACGCTTACCCCTTCTGTCGGGTGGACTGGCTCCCCTACGATGTACGCATCGAATGTATTAACGTGGTCGTAAAACGTCTTGGCGTCTTTGCAGTACCAAAGCTTTTCTAGCTGGGTGCAATTCAGTATGTTGTTTCTGTAGAGGGAGAGGAGCTGGGCGTTCAGTTTGTGGTACAACTCAAATGGGGGATTCGCCCGAATGGTCAGATTTGAAAGGCCGCTCCGTTCTTCACTCCCATCTGTTGTGTAGTGGCACTGGGGGTGTGTACCCCCCCTAGTGGCATCCTCAAACGTGTCATCATCATACACACAGTTGTGCACTAAATTTAGGTACACATAATTGAGGCGCAAAAATCTGAAGGCCAAGTGCTTTAAAAAATTATTAACATGACAGGTTAGTAAAACGGTTTGGTGTCCCTTGGGCAACACATCCTTGATAGTTAAAACGTTGTGTAAAAAATTTGAATTTAATAGAAAATACGCTTCGTCCACGATAATCGTGTCACATAAAAAAAGCATGTCTTTGAAGGAAGATGTGAATTTCATATAATTGATGAAACTAGCTGGAGTGGTCACAATAATGTGTTGTTTTTTTTTTAGCTCCTCAATTTCACCTTGCATGTTCATATTTTTTTTTCCATGCATGTAGTGACATATGATGCCATACGGATGGTACATGAGTAATTTTTTTACAATTGCGTATGTTTGTTCGACGAGAATTCTGTTCGGACAGATAATCAGCGCAAGGACATAGTTGTCCTTCAAGTGAGGAAAGTCCCTTTTAAGTTTACCTAGCTGTGCAATTATTTTGTGGGCAAGTGGGAGACAGTACGATAGCGTCTTCCCTGTGCCTTTAACGGAGTGAATTAAAATGTCGTAATTTTTTACAAACAGTGGAAATAAACAGTACTGAACTGTTGTCAAATATTTCACGTGGAAGTTCCTCTGTAAACTTAATTTTATATATGAGTCCATGTCCAGAAGGTTAACTTGTTTCAGTTGCAATAACGACGGTATTTTTTTCTTCTCCTCCTTCACATTTTTGTTTCCCTCCCCAAAAAATATATTTTTTTTTTGTACACATCCTTCGCGGTCTGCATTCTGATCCATGTCCCCATCCATCGCGTCAGACAAGTGTGGCAAAAAATAAGGAGAATAATCGTCCCCCTCGTCATCGTGAAGTCTGTCAGCCTTGGGGAGGCATGCTTCCCCGATTTTCCTCACATTTGATTGTGCCCCTTCTAGCTGCTCCCTTTTTAACTGTCCCACTTTGAGGGCCAACTTTTCGTGCACCTCCTCGAATGACCCGCGGGAGAGGAAGAAGTCAAACAGGTGGTACGGCACATATTCCCTGTTGGACGATGTGAGTATGTTCAGCTCGGATCGAAACTTCTTAAATTTTTTGTCGCAGAACTTGCGCAAGTCCTCTGCATTGTCGTACACTATTTTGTCTCCGTTGGTGAACTCGCGTAGGTGGGATTCCCCGCAGGGGGGGGCAGCCGCTCCGCGAGCATCCGCCGGGTGAGCAACCCTTCCGTGATCATCCGCCGGGTGAGCAACCCTTCCTTGGTCATCCGCCAGGTGAGTAACCCCTCCACGTGCAACCGACGCATGGTCGTCTCTCCCGTTGCACACTAGCCTCGCGGCACCGGTCACCCTCGTAACAATGGCTCGCCCCTTGGACGCATGCTTCAGAAGCACCATTTAGGGGAGTATCCGGGAAGGTGCGTTTCAACTAGCCTACTTGTGTATACCTACCTTCGGAGTTGTCACATTTGGAGGGGGGTGGCGAAGCGGAAACCGGGTGAACCGCTAATGTGGAACGGGTGGAAAGGTAGACCCCTCCCCCCTCAACCATAAAGACGTCTCTCTTCCAACGGAGTGGGTTCGCGGCGACACGGCGAGCTGACAAACTGGGTCCCCAAGCAGGGCCACTCCTCTACATGTGGATGTGCCGTTTGGCTATATAGTTGCACACTAGTTCGTTTCGCCCTGTGGCCTCCTTTCCTCGCCCCCGTCAAAATGGGCGTGACGAAAAAAATGTTCGAAAAAAAGTGCGGCGTGAGAAGCACGGGGAAGTTGCCTTCCTCATTTTTCACAGCGAAATAAAAAAAAAATTATTTTCAGTCCAGCAGTGCGTTTTCTCGTTAACAAATTTTTACATCTCCAATAATTAACTGCAACATTTTTGCAACTTTTTTTTTTTAAACACTTGGCGAGGATGAAGTGCTAAAACGTGTTTTTATTTTGTTCCTTATTAGCAGCGTCAGGGGGAGAAATACCATGCATAGGGCAAGGCACAAAAATCGCAACCATGTTGATATAGCAGTATAATTAATTATAAGGGCAGGTGGTGTAGTGGTATCACGCTTGATTTGCATTCAAGAGGTCCGGGGTTCAATTCCCCGTCTGTCCATTTTTTGCGAAAAAAAAAGAGTAAAAAGTAAATAAAAAAATGTTATAAAAAAAAATGATGCATATGTATTATAATATGTATTTTTTTTTTTTTTTTTTCTTTTTTCTTCCCTTTGGAACATAAAATATAGCGAACTTATTTTTTCGTAACTTTGCGGTGGGGCAAAAATGACGCAACGGAGGGGATATTACTTCTTACGGCAAGTGAATTTTTGAGAAGGCAATTTTGTTAAAATCTTTGGCGTGATTATATAGCCGCGTTAAAGTGCCAGCGCAGACGGAAGGGTTTGGGCCATTTATTTTGATGCCAATCAGAGGGAGTTCCAATTTTTCCTTTCCCCGTTCTGCGAGACACTCCTTTTGGGAAAAAGACCAAATTGGGTTTCCCCCCAGGCGTGCTTTTTTTATTGCTCCTCCGTCGTTCCACAAAATTGCATACCATATGAATAGCATGACTACTGGGATGCTGGCAAGTGTTCACCGGGAGGACCGTTTGTTTTAATCGTGACTGTGGTTTTTCTTGCCAGCGACTCTGTTAGCGGTAAAGGGCACAAAATAAAGAGGTATACGATCAAAATAAAATAAAAAAATATAATTTGCCTTCTTGACATAAGAAAAAGTAAAATAAAAGAAGGGAATATGTTTGCTTTTATTTTATGCTTTCTTTCCTTTTTTTTTCCTTGTGCGCTACTAAAAAAATTTTGTATTTTTACTACTTATTTGCGTTTTCCCACGCCGGGAATTGAACCCGGGCCTTTCGGGTGAGAGCCGAATATCCTAGCCACTAGACCACGTGGGATATAAGTGACTGCTGCAATGAGGCATGCATCTTTCGCCGTAAAAAAGAAGGAGCCGAAGGAGTAACGACAGTAGCCAAATGACTGAGCCACATAAATGGTGAAGCTATCCCCCAAGGCATTCTCTTCAACGCTTCTGAGGAACAAAAGTCCCATTTCGGGTGAGTTCATTTTGTTGAAAAAAAAATTCGAAAAAATGAAAAAATGAAAAAACGAAAAATCGAAAAGGCGAAAAAGCGAAAAGGCGAAAAAGCGAAAAGGCGAAAAAGCAAAAAAACGAAAAAACGACAAACGCTCCTTGGGCCATACAATTCAAATTCCCCGCTTAGGGAGTTCGCACAAAGTGGCTAGCTCAACAAATAGCGCCTGCTCATATTTTGTTAACACTGTTTACCCATGTGGTGGCAAAAGGTGAAGCATTCACGTGGAAGGGTAAAAGGACGGACAAACGAAGGCTCAATTCCCCCCTCTGCGTTCTCCACTTTTAAGTAAATAAAACCCTATTGACTTCCCTCATCACGTCGTATAAATTATTTTTGTAATTGTTCCCCTGTGAGGAGTACACCATGTGAACTCTTCGCTTTTCCGTGGCTCCCTTCCCAGTAGTATCGACATTAATGAAGCCCTCCCCCGCAGCGTCTCCTTCTACATTCTCACGCGGGGCTACCAAGCTGAGCACTTTCAAATACTGTATATAGTTTGCCACGTCGTCTAGTAGGATCCTTTCTCGTTTAATGGACTGACCAACGCTAACTGAGTTTAGGACATCCATAATACGTTCCTCAGTTTTGTTTCGTGTGTCTAAATGGTTCACTCCCTCGTGTGGCAGTTCACATTTGGCTACTCCTCCTGCAGTCAGCAGTACCACTACCACCAGCAGAAGGAGCGGTAGGAGCAGACGCAGAGGTAGGAGCAGGCGAAGCCGTAGCAGCCTGGGTCCTGCGTCAATTGGTATCCTTCTCATTTTGGGGAGGCTAAATAACAGGGACGAGGACAAGGTTGGGGGGTTGGCACAAGCCCTTCAAAAATGAACTCTTCGTGTTTGTAAGTTGGCGTTACTCTCCACATGGACGTAAAAACGGTTAAGACTTCGAGGAGGTGGCAACACGAGCATGTACATATGTCTACATGATCAGATATATATATGCACATTTGGGAGCACTACTTTTCCCCTTGAACACCTGGAGGGAGGCATAACCTCCCATATGTGTGAGCGCGACCCAGGGGTGATCCTCGCGAAAGGGTGTATATACAACACAGTGGGGGGGACCGTACGCGTATTTGAAAGGAAAAAAAAAAAAAAAAGGAAAACGCTATTTTGCCGCGGCGCTGTGTGGAGTAGCCATTTAAAGAGGGGGAACCTCCGCTTGGTTAACCCAGGCGAGTGAACATGAGTATGTGTGCACTCCAATCCTATGGGTCTGCTTTGGATCTACCATGCTGCTAACTTAGACACAAATTGACAGTCCTCCACGTGGGTTATTAACCTTAAAAAGGTTTTTTTTTTTTTTTAAAGTTTACTCGAGTAGCCTCCCATTCGCAAACGCGTATCCATCCGCTCGAGTGTGCAAGTGGGGCAAATGAGCAGGGGACGAA
>NC_020397.1:421711-473564 GCF_000321355.1 Plasmodium cynomolgi strain B
AAAAATATATATATATATAAAAGGTGAAGACGTGGGACTCACAAAGTGTTGCACCCCCAGGGGATTGAGACAAAAAAGGAAAAATAAACAATTCCTTGGATGCAAAAAAAAGTTAAATTTTTTTTTTTTTCTTTTTTTACCAATGAGGACTGGGAGGAGCACTCCATAGGTATCACGCAGATGCATACTTTTCAACATAGATGATTACTACGTGGAGGATCGGAGGGGTGGGGAAGGGAAAAAGTAACCCTAACCTAACCCCACCCCCGAGTGATCAACTAAAATACAAGCTGTAGAAAAGACATCTCAAAGCTCTCGTGTTTATTTCTTTGTACCGCTCGTCATGGCATAACTTTAATATGTAGGAATAGTAGGCGTTTAACTTGGCGTGATTTGCGCGGTCCCTATCTGCGAGATCGTTCTGTTTGTGTGGCCCTCGTTTGTGGGGCCTTCGTTTGTCAGCCCCATCTGTGTTTCTGCGGGATGTCCCCTTTTCCCTACTCCCCAGGAGCAGCATTTCCTTAGCCCTCTTGAAGTCGTACAGTGCCCCCAGGTCGTCCTGCGCGAGCTGGCGGTCCTGCTGCGCGATGTAGGCCGCGAAGTCTGTGGGTGGGCTGTCAGCTGAATCGTCCGTTAAGCTGCCCGTTAAGCTGCCCGTTAAGATGCCCGCTACACCCCTAGTCACTGTGGCCATCCCACTTTTTTCTGCGTAGTTCGGGGCGGGTCCCCCCGACTGAGTGAAGGACAGGAAGACGTCATAGCTGCACAGCCAGGGGTTACGAAAGAAAAGCAGCTTCCTGCTCTTGCGCACTCTGTGCTTTACGTACAGGGCAAAGATCATCTCGAGGTTTTCCAAAAGGATTGTGAGGCCATTCACCAAGGGCACGATGACGTTAAAGAAGGTGTCGTGGAAATGGGCGTTTGCTCTGAGGTAGGCGGTCAGTTCCTTCTCGATCTGCTCGATTCTTGCGCTTATGTGTATGTCCCGCACGGCGTCCACGAGGTTGTTTGGTTGGCGGTTTGGCAGCCCATTTGGTTGGCGGTTTGGCAGCCCTTTTCGTTGGCGGTTTGGCAGTCCATTTTGTTGGCGGTTTGGCAGCCCATTTTGTTGGCGGTTTGGCAGTCCATTTTGTTGGCGGTTTGGCAGTCCATTTTGTTGGCGGTTTGGCTGCCCCTTTGCATGGCTGCTAGTACTTCCGCTTACCGGTCTACCCCCCCGGGGGGCATCTTCGAAGGAGCAGCGGAACACCTGCCCGAGGCTCTGCATCTTCAACCGGCAGATGTTCTTCTTCGAGCTGCTCACCGCTTTACGGACGATGTCGCGCATGTTTTCGCTTCTGCGGCTTTGCGAGGGGGGAGCGGCAGCGTGGGGGTTCCCCTCTGATTGGTGTGACGCTTCTGTGGGGTGTAGCCCTTCTGAATGGTGTGACGCCTCTGAATGGTGCGACGCCTCTGAATGGTGTGACGCCTCTGAATGGTGTGACCCCCCTGTGTGGTGGTGCTCCTCTTCGCCGCGCTCCCTCCCCCCGGAGGAAACGCCCATTCCATCGCTGAACCCGTCGCTGGTATGCTCCTTGGCGTACCTCAAAACGACTTTGTTAAAGTTTCTGAGAAAACAGTGCAGGAAGTAGTCACGTGTGTTGAGGTCCTTGCCAAATGGAGGTACCGACAGGGGGAGGAAAAAAATGAGGACATAAAAACAGAAGGTATTGATTTTATGTACGTTTTTCTGAACCATTTTGAAGCTTCTGCTCCGTTTAACAATGCTAATAATTTTTTTTTTCTGCTTCTCATCTAGGGGATATTTGGTGAGGTACTGATAAATGCGAGACAGAAGGGAGTAACTCCTTCTTAACACACAAATCGTTGTCTTCTTGCGGAGACGCCTGATTAGGAACCAGACCAGCTGGTTCCATTTGGCTCCTTCCAAATGAGAAAAGGACCTATGCCACAGGGTTACTAACAGATTGGTGAAAATCAAAAAGTACATCGGGTAGGTCACGTCATTGCAAAACTTCTTCTGAGTAACCACGTTTTCCTTCTTCTGTAAAAAATTATTTATAAAATTTTTTGCATTCGTCAGGTCATTAATGAGCTTGTTTTTTTTAATTATGTACCTGTTCATATTTTCTAGATAATTACTAGTGAAGAAGAAGCGTGTTATATCCATTTGGAATATCTTCTGCATGTGTGTGTATACGTAATCGCTGTAGTCGTACATTTCGGTGAAGCCTCTTTTGTTCATTTTTTTGGCTCTGCGAAGGTAGGTGTGGAAGGTGACAAGGCTCACGTTTCCTGGGAGGGGCCCATCACTTGGGTAGTTGCCTGCACCACAATGGGTTTTGCCGCTTAGCTCGATCATGCCGCTTAGCTCGGACATACCGCTTCGCTCGCACATACCGCTTATCTCGCTTATGGGTCTCCCATCGGCTCGCTTCCCCCCCGTGTGCGCCGCCAACACAGGGAGGGCCTCCAAATAGTCTCTACACATCAGCACGCGGTACAGCCCCTCGCAGAGCTCCATAGTGGGGGGGTCTTCCCATCCTGAGGCGGTCCCACATGTGGGGCTGTCCTGGGGGTTCTCACGGGGGTTTTCTTGGGGTTCCTCCTGGGGTTCCTCCTGGGGGTCCTCCTGAGGGTCCTCTTCTTGGATCCCACGTGTGGCACCTTTCGTTTCACCCGACCTGTTTCTCCAACATGGGGGTGCCACCTGTTGGGTATTCACCTCCATACTATGTGGATTTTTCAGAACTGCTGCGTGAACTGCCCCGCAAACAGCTCCGTGAATGGGGCCTTCCCTCCCCTTTGCCGTCACCACCTCGTCACACGGTTCCTCCCCCTTCCTGCACAACTCGATCAACTTTTCAAAGTGGGCATACACATCGTCGACAATTATATCCTCAGGTGGGTCCTTATAAACACCCGCGTGGGTGGACTGCTCAGCCGGTTCTACCACTTCTTCGAGAGCAACACCGAGATGGAGCCCCATTTGGAGTTCCCTCGGAAGGTGCCCCTCCCCAATTTGTGAGTAGTCTGTACCCTCGTCTGGGCTCCGCTGTAGAGTCTCCACCACACCATCCTCGTTCTGATTAGTTCCGATTATATCTTTGCTTATGCTAACTATCTCATCAATGATGTCTAAGAAGGAGCTGCATTCGTCCTCCATCGGTGCTGCCTCTTCCATGATCCGCTTCTCTGTTAAGTAGTGGTCGTGGTAGGTTGGCACGTCTTCCTCTCCTTCCTCTTTCTCTGCCACTTCCTCTCGTTCCCCTGCCTCCCCATCCGCTTTGCCATCCCTTCGATGGCGTGCCGCTGTTAAGAGTCCCCCACGAGACTCCCCTTTTGTGTTTCCTACTTCCCGGCTTGTCATTCGCTTGGAGATGTCTCCGATCCAGTCGGGCCTTCCCCTTTCGGATGCACCTACCTCCTCACCGTGTTCGAAATCGAAAAAGTCGTGCTTCCCCCAAAGAGGGTTTTTCCCACCCTCCGTCGTCCTCTCTTCTCCCATCATATTGAAACCATCGATGTGGCATCCTTCCTCCTGGGGGAGCCAACCCACATTCGGTTCTCCACGAGGAGCTGTCCCCTTCCTTGTCCAATCCATCTCCGATGTAGAACCATCACTACTCAGGTTTATCAATTCGTGCTGTAACTTGATTCTTTCCTTTGTGGAATTCTTCATAATGCGACTGTCAGGTGGGGTCTTGCCCCCTCTTCTGCTATTGACCATTTGGAACAGATCCACCGTATGGGACTTGCCCCACTGATGAGGCTTCTCCACATTGTAGTCTCTTCCCATCAGTTCTTCATCACCGATGTTGGTCTGCTCATCTTTGGCGGTCTCTCCAGTGTGTCCACAAGCAGAGGAGCTACCTCCCATGTGTCCACAAACAGTGACGCCACCATCGATGTCTCCCCAAACAGTGCCGCTACCTCCGATGTGTAACCTTCCTCCGTTTGTTTCCCTCCCAGCGAAGAGATCACCATCCATGGGGAACAAGCTACTATAGAACTCTCTCTCGAGGAGGGAACTCTCCCAAACGGGCAATTTTTTGCTGAATGGAACTGCCTGCTCGTCGGTTGCCAGCTCGTCTGCTGCCTGTCCGTCTGCTGCCTGCCCGTCTCCTCCCTGCTCGTCTCCTCCCTGCCCGTCTCCTACCTTCCCACCTCTCTTCATCGCATTCCAGTTGGTGGACCCACCAAATCGATTTTCACTCCCAAGTGGGGGCACATCACGGGTGTGGAAATCATCCGTTCGGATTAGGTCCTCCTTTTTTGGAGTGCATCCCCCCAGGGGGTCCATCTTGTATGCCCCCTGATTTCCAATCGTATGGGAATCGAACATGGCAGATGTGAGGTCCTCCACCCTGTTGGATTGACCCTCAAAAAAGGGGACCCCATTTGGCCTGTTCTCTTGATCAATGAGGTTTAAAAATGGGTCCTCCACTCGTTCGACATGCATACTGTTAACGCTACTTTTGAGAAGGTCCCCTTTGGGGTGCAGAACTGTGTTCATGGATGGTTCCCCTTTTGATGTTTCTCCTTCCGCTTTGGAATTACCGGAGTGTAAATAAATGAGTGTACAGCTGTTTCGATCCCAATTCAATGGCGTCAATTTCTCCCCACCCAGGGGTGGTGCTTCTATCCTCTCGTGGTTACTCTGCTGGGGTTCAAGATCAAGGAGCTTATCCACATTGCTGTTCCGATGAAATGGACTATTTAAATGGGTCCCTTTATTTTCCATTTGTCCAGACAGAGAGGTAAACGGTTCATAAAAGAAGGTCTCATTTGGTGGGATCGCAAAACCGTTTTTGTTTCTTTCTTTGCTTCTTTCTTTGCTCCTTCCTTTGCTCCTTTCTTTGCTCCTTTCTCCTGTTGGGCTGTTTTCACTTGGATTGCCTTCCCTTCTCAACTGCCTTGTCCCACCTCTGTAAGGTGGCCTTCTTTGCGATTGTTCAGCTTTTTCCCCTTCGGTGGGAGTGGAAGACGTGTCGTTCCTCTCACCTCCGTTGTGATACTTCAAGTGACTACCCCCCCTTTGCATCCCCCATTTGGAAATGTGAAAAAATTCCCCTTCTCGAACTCTCCCTTCTTTTTCGCGTGCGTCACAAAGATTATCGACTCGCTGCAAGGCTTCCCAATTTGGAGTGACCTCAACACTCTTCTGGAATGAGAGATCGTCCTTTTTGTTTCTTCTCCTTTCTACATCTGTGAAGTGGGCATAACTGTACTCTCCAAAACGGCTCAAGTAATTGAACTCGTTTAAAAATTCCATTTTTTTATTTGTTCCCTTTGTATGATTAGCCTTCTCTTTGGGTAACTCATTTTTGTTAGTCCTTGGGGGCACCACTACTGCTGCCTCACTTTGCACAGCACCCTTCAAGTTATGCATATCCTTACGACATATTTTTTTATCTCCCCCATCGATATGGTTGCCATCATTTGCACTCGAGAATATATGATACAACGTTTTAATATTTTCCATGCTTACTCCTGTTTCTTTTCCTTTTCCGTTTGTTTTGCTTGTCTCGTCGTGGTGGTTCCTCGTCCCGGGTGTCCCTACCGTCCCGATTGACCCTACCGTCCCGATTGACCCTACCGTCCCGACTGACCCTCCGTGTTCCCGCGGCTTTGAGCGACTGGTCATCCTCCCGTCGCGTCACCCCTTTTTTTTTTCTAGTAAACCCACGAACAGCTGAAACGTGTGGGGTTTTCCAAAAGAGCTATTACATTTTCCTCTATATAGGGATACAGAAAAAAAAAAAAAAAAAAAAATGCAAACTTTGTTTTTCGTGCCCCTCGTGAGGAACGTTGTCTTTCTCGTTTTGTTTGTACAACTTGGGTGCGTCACTCCTTCCGGTGGGAATATCCCCAAGAGAGCATGTACGAATGTGTTGGTGGGCGTTACGCGTGTTTTATCCCCGTTACAACCCTTCTGAGAATTGGGTTCTTCAAAGGAGGTGCTTCTTCACCAAAGGAGGAGCTGCTTCACCAAAGGAGGTGCTTCTTCACCAAAGGAGGTGCTTCTTCACCAAAGGAGGTGCTTCTTCACCAAAGGAGGTGCTTCTTCACCAAAGGAAAGCTACTTCCCTGCACCGGCTATAACTTAACAATTTCGCTATGTATTCCCAGCTAGGTATTCTCCTAGCATGCGCTATCGTGGCTGCACACGGTATGGGCAACCGTACCACGCATAGTATGCACCATCGCGTGCGCGCCGTGGGTCGTTCTTTTGACGTTCCCCTTTTTAAGATAAAGCCAAACGGAGTTCTCCAAAACGCGGGAGCCAACTTCACAAGTTCACCCCGTTCAGTGGTGAACTTCCCTCCAAAGGAAACGCCCAGCTGAGCAATTGTGCACTAGAGATGCGTGACGCGATTGGGTAAGGTAGGAGGCTCGACCTCTACCAATACGCGCAAGTTTTACACAGCAGCGAGGGAAAACACCCGAATTGAGAGGGGACGAAAGAGAAAGCTCCTTTTGACATGCTTCCACGTGGGAGCAGCCCCTCATTTTGAAGTAGCCATTTTGGTGACAGAGTGAACATAACGGTGACGATTTTTCTTTACGCGGGGAAATGTAACTGCCCGTGTAGAAAAAACTGCTGAACGGAGCAACTACACGTGCGCACATCGGAGGTGGGGAAATAAAAAGGAAAAAATAAGAAAAAAAAAGGAAAATAAGAAAAAAAAAGGAAAAAAAAAGGAAAAAATAAGAAAAAAAAAGGAAAAAATAAGAAAAAAAAAGGAAAAAATAAGAAATAAAAGGGAAAAAATAAGAAATATGAAATAAGAAATAAAAAAAAAAAGCGAAGGTACACACGAATGCGGAAGAAGAAGGGGAGGAAAACACGCTTACACATTTTTATCTTGGCCAAATTTTTTAAGCAGCGCCGGGAATGTGTATGCGTACAGGAGGGGGACACTCAGGCAGGGGGAATGTCCCCCCCACACACAGGGGAGCAAGGGACGGGGGGAGAGAGAATGGTCAGCCAATGCTCCATCTGGGTAGTCCACTCGGCCGGTCGCTTCACCGCTACTCCGCTTCACCGCTACTCCGATGCACCTCTACACCGCTTCACCCCGAATTGCCAGAATTTCCCGCGTGATGTTCTCCTTTATGTTGTCTGGGTACTTCCTGGCCAGCGACATGAGCTGCGCAAAGTTGGAGTCTTCGGCAGTGGAACCAACGCGCGTTAGGCTCATCCGAAGTCTACTCCGAGTAACCTTCTTAAAGGAGCTCCTATTGACGTGAATGAAATTAAAGTCCATCCGTCTATCCTGATGGAAGAATTTGTATGCTCCGATAACTGTTTTGTAAATGTCCTTTTTGCAGATGTTACTAAATAAAAGTCGCTTCATATTTTTGAGGATGGTTGCGTACTGCTGCTTGTCGTGTATGAAGAGGAGGGTGTGCGCGTAGAACAGGCAGTCGTTGTCGGTGATGTGGAGCAGCACGTCGCGGAGGAAGTCACGCTGGTCGGCAGGTGGGTCGCCATCGCCAGGATGGTCAGAATGCGGTTCGGCAGGCGGTTCGGCAGGCGGTTCGGCAGGCGGGTCGCCATCGTGATATTGCTCCCCCCCCTGGTGGCCCCTATGCAGTGCCCCCCCGCGACGGCCACGGCACACCCGCTCCACATGCTCGTAGACATGCCTCCACTTGGTACGGTACTCCAAAAATAAGTGCACGACATGCAGAAGAAACATATTCATATCTTCGTTGCTCAGTTTTATCATAACATAATGCAAAATATCCTCAAGGAAGTAAACGTTTTTTTTTCTATCAAAATGCAAAAAAGACAAGCCAGACAATACGTAAAGGTGTAGTCCCACTGATATACATTAATAACGTTATCTGCAAGGTTATACTTTCTCTTGTAAATTAAAATATGTACACAAAGGGAAATATCCACTCGTTTGCAGTTGATTATATTTACTGGGTACCCCAGCTGGGAGTTCAGGAGTGTCTGTTGTAGGGTGATGAGGTCCATGCATCTGTTTGTTGTGTGGAAAAAGGGGAAAATTCTGATGAGGGTACAATCTATATGCATTTGTGTTGAGTAAGCAATATGTATACCTTCCCTTCCTTGCGGTGAGGAGGTAACTCCCTTTTGTGTGGACGTGTTGACTTATGGAGGGAGACCTACCTGTGTATCGTTTCGATGGAGACTTCATGACCCTTCCCCTTCTGCGTCTCTCCAAAGAGGATGTTAAAATTGCTGGGACGATAAAATTTGCTGCTCCTCTTGTGTAGGCGGTTGTGGTTAGATATGATAAGGGGTTCGTGGGGCAGCTGCCGTGTGGAGGTAGGTTGCATCCTGGAGCTACCACAAGGGAGGGGAGGGGTGTGTGAAACGGGGCTTTCTCCAAAAGGGCTCTCTCCAAAAGGCACGGTGCAAAGGTGCATGCCCCCCGTTCGAAAGGCAGACACACAGCCAACACGACTGCTCAGTGGACCCCCTGCACTGAAGTCACGAAAAAAATTACCCCTTAAACCTGTTAATGATCAGGGTGAGGTTCACGAGGGCGCTGTTCAGGTAGCCATTTTGTGTGTCCCTACAAGGAGGAGAATTCAAAAGGATTTTTTTTTTTTTTTTTTTGTGATAGTTCGCATATGAGTGGCTAGTTCTTCCCACCGGAATGTAGCTTCTAAGTTGACACACAACAGATAATTTCGAGTTCCCCATTTTGTAATCTTTTTTTTCTATTACGTGTTTTGCGCAATGGAGTAGTTATGTACGCAGAGTATGACCGCGTTGAGGTAATCTCCGGAAAAAACCTGAAAAGAGTTGTGAAGGACAAAATGGGTTACTCTACTATGTGTCTATTTTTTCGGGGGAGAAAAATCATGGCGAGTTTGAGAGGTGATGTACCCACTTACCAGGTAGTTGTACAGTAGGGCGTACATCTTTCGGTACAGTAAGTGGTACTTTATTTCCTGAGTGAGGAGTGGGTAAATAAAAGGTTGGTTGTGTCTCTGATGGGAGGTAAGCCGGAAGAAATGGTAGATGGGGGTGAAAAAGAAAAACGTTCAATCAAGCATGACAGAGTTTTGGAAAAGGGAAACGGAGTGGAACAACTTACTCGCTGGAAACGAGGGTCCTCGAGGCGAGACACATTTTGGAAGGCTTTGTAAATGTAGTTGTGCCTGCACGCCCTCTTGATGATGCGGCTGAACTGTGCAATGGACGCTCCCTGCAGGGGGGGGGAAGTGGAGGGAGGGCACCACAGCATCGGTGCGGTTTTGCGGATATGCAGCTATGCGGTTGTACAGCTGTTCGGTTGTACATCTGTTCGGTTGTACAGCTGTTCGGTTGTACAGCTGTTCGGTTGTACAGCTGTTCGGTTGTACATCTGCGCAGCTGTTGCCAGGCGCACTAAGCAACGCTCTCCTTTTCGGCGCACTAGGCAACGCTCTCCTTTTCGGCGCACCTTCTTGCGAATGATCCTGAAGCAGTCCTTGGCCAGGTCGCTCTTGGCGCAGACGCTGAGCAGGGTGTCCGGCGAAAAGTAGCCCCTCAGGGCGGCCAGGCGGTCTCGGTCACACTTGGCGCGGTTGTAGCTTGGCAGCCGCGGGCACCTGCAGGGGGAGCAGTCAGACAAATCGGTGGAGCGGTGAGGCGGGGAAGAAGCAAATTGACAAAGCGGTGAAGGCGGCGTGGCAAATCGGCGAACGCGGCGACGAAACCGCCACTGCGGAGGCACTTACCGAGAGCCATGAGGCAACAACAAGGACGTGACGAAGAGGTGGCTCCTTGTCTTTCCCGCACAGGTGCCGCCATCCACCCGAGCATCACTTTTGGAGAGATCCATCTCCGCACACACCTCATGGAAGCTCTTCCTAAAGTACTGAGTAGACAAAGCTAAGTTGTTGCTCGGGTGTGCATAGCAGAGAGCGAATGAACAGGAGGCATCCATGTCATAGAAGAAACGCTCATAGTGATTAGCCAACTGAATGGATGAAAAAAAATCAAACACATTTTTTTGCAAAGAATCGTTGTGTATCATTTTTATGTACTCTTGAAAATTTTCCAATTTTTGTGAAAACAGCTTGATATTTCGATCCACTCTCTTCTGTCTTAAATAGCTTGAGAATGTGAAAGTTTTTTCTTTGTTCCTAAGGTGGTCTACTCTAGACTGGTCAGCCTTCCTCATCAGGTTTGTTCCCCCCCTGAAGGAGAGTCTCTCCCCTTTTTTATGCCTCCAATTGGTTGTCCCCATGTTGGTTCCTTCTCCTGCTATCTGTGGACAGCCACTTAGACGTTCCGGGCTGCCACTTAAACGTTCGGGGCTGCCTCCTAAGCGTTCTGGGCAGCCTCCCAAACGTAATGGACACTCCTGCACAGGATGCATCCCTTTGCCGCTCCACAGATAGGGGTTATTCACATGCCTAATGATATACAGAAGGAGCTGCTTCTGTGTGAGGGCTCTTACGGATGGAATTTCTTGGCAGTCCCCTCCAAAATGCACACCATTGTGGTAGCTGTATAGGTAAGCGAAAGCTACGCTGGTGAGGAGGTGCCTTCTGACGTAGATTGAGGCGGAAGGAGAGTAAATGGTCTGTGCACGGAAGTTGAAGTTGCCGTCCCGGAGTACGTCCATTCTGTTTAGTTTGCAAGAAGGAAGAAGGTTGCCACTCCGGTTGGGAACAAGTCCCTGTTGGAACAAAGCCACATCATCGCTTCTTACCAGGTGGTAAGTAACCGAGGGATCTGTTACTCCCTTCGAGAGTGAATCTCTTTTTTCGAGTTCCATCCGAATGTGCCCCAAATAGGTGCAGCCCGTCCAGGGGTGTGTCCCCCCTGCAGAGTTTACTTGGAGGACCACTTTGTGTATCACTCCTTGGTGACGTCTCGGGGCAGGCTTGTTGATGCCGCTACTGCTGCTGCTACTTCTACTTCTACTACTTCTACTGCTTCTACTCCTCCTCAGCCGCTTATACGCTTGCCATTCATCCACCCCCACGTGAGTATTCATCCTCCCCAGGACTTTCACCCCCCTATGTACATTCATATTGGCAAAGTAGTATATCAACCTTTTGTATTTCTTGTAAAGATTGCTGGAGCAGTGGTACGTGCAGAGGAAGGAAAAAAATAAATTTAGAGAAAGGTATAGGTCCATATTGCACTTGGACAAGAATGCCACGTAGAATGCGAGGACGCTGAAGTGGAGCCGCTGCACCTTCTGCGACAGGTCCTCCTGGTCCACCGTATTCGCTCCGTTCAGTTTCGTCCTACTGTTCTTCTTCACAGGATCCCTTTGGGATAGGACTCTAACCTGCTGCGCCCCCAACTCACGGGCCATAACTCCTGCTACATCCACGAACTGCCTATACACACACGTGGAGTGGGAATACCTATACACATAAAAGTTGTTCAGTTTCTTCAAGGGTATCACTTCTCTGCGGATGTCTCCCTCACTGCATCGAAGGAGAGACACGATATTTTTCACCATTTTGTATTTTCTGAGTCTCCGTTTTGAGCTAGCCAAAGGGAAGAACAAAGTGGGTTCTCCTAACACGCCAAATGGGTTCACATGATAGATGTAGCAAGAATAGATTCTATGGATCAGTTGGTTACACATGTTAAAATTCTTCACCTTCAGCAAATCAATCAGATTTTTTATCTCCAGCTTCATGACCGACTTCAGATGCACTCGGAACCGAAGGGACGTCTCCACATATATCAGCATGGGCAGCAGGGTACACAGAAGGTTGCTTTCCCTTCTCAGTTCTCTATAATTTGCGTAAAAGAAGAAGCATACTTTATAGAAGGTATACATGAGGATGTTTATGCTCATTTGGGGTTTTCCTTCACTATTTTGGTTGCATCTTCGAGGTGGTGGTTCCTCCGATTTAACCATATGATAACGCCTGATGTATGCGTGATTGTCCTTCTTCCCCTTTGTCTTAACCACGTTCGCGTTGAGGTGCTTGTGAAAAAACTGACCGAACAGACTGAACTTCTTTTGGAGCTTCCCATGTGACGGCGGCTCCTTCTTCCCCTTCGCACACGCGGGGGGGTTCACTTGGTTCAGCTTTTTCAGTTTTGCGCAGCCGCCGAGGGGATTCTCCCCTGGAAAGCGGTTACACGTTTGGTGGCACGTATGGTGGCGCATCATGCCGCATATCCGATCGAACAGCGCCTGGGTGACGTGCACAAACGTGGCGTACACGAACTGCGCATT
This sequence comes from Plasmodium cynomolgi strain B, assembly GCF_000321355.1. NCBI lineage: Eukaryota > Apicomplexa > Aconoidasida > Haemosporida > Plasmodiidae > Plasmodium > Plasmodium cynomolgi. The sequence continues at coordinate 433,897 of NC_020397.1, forward strand.
GTCTTCTCCACGGACCAACCCAGCCAGCTCCAAAACGGAGAGACATTTCGACAAGCTGTAGGGAAGGGCGTTCTCTTGGTGAGTCTCTCCTAGGCAGTGTTTCCTCCTCGTTGGTTTCTCTTTGCAAAGTCCCCCCTTGGATGAAGCATACTTGCAAAAATCTATATGGATGCACAAAAAGGCGTAACGAAAGAGAGTATGCAATCTAGGTCTGTAGAGGTCATTCCTCAGGATGAACCTGATGAGGTCTAACTTATCTCTCCTGAGAAGAGAAAAAATAAGGTCCCTAAATTTGATTTCGTGGATTGATTGCAACTGTAAGGAGTGCGAAACGAGTGACAACAGGTAGAACTTCTTCAAAAAGGTTGTCTCAAAATGGGGAAGTAGGAAGGAAAAAAAGTCTTGCATGTCATGGTTGTCTCGATCATAGAGTACACTGCTTAGCAATGCTTGGAGTTCTTTTTCCCCCTTTAGATTCTTCAAAAAGGAAATAATTTTTTTTTTCTTCCTCGGATTGTTGCTCCACCATAGATGTACAATGTAAGCTTCTTTGCATTTTCTCTCCAATTTGAGTATGCTCTCCCTTTTGGAGATACTGGTGACTGCAGCCAACTTGTAGTTCAGGAGGAAGGGGGCGTCTTTGAATAGTTTATTTCGCGTGATGAATTGTAGCGTGTCTTGCTCCCCCATTGGTTCGGTCAGAATAACTTTGAGGATCTTCACCCAGTGGGTGCGTTGTGTTGTGAAGCGGGGGACTGGCTTAGGGGGGTCTCCATTTGGGGGAAGCCCTCCATTTGGGGGAATCCCTCCAGTGTGGGGTCTTACCTCCCCATTGAGGACCCGCTGCACCTTCCTGACAATCCGGAGCGCCCTCACGTAGACACCCACCTTGGCGACATTCCCGCGCAGGCTATTTGGCAGTCTCCCAAAAGTGTAGCACTCGACCTCGTCACAGCTGCGGAGGGTATCCAGAAAGACTGCCTGGCCTTCCTTTCGAAATTCTTGGCACCTACCATAGGTGGTATTAACGATTAGAATCACCTCCTGCAAAGTCATCCTACTCAGTGTGTGGTCATCCTGCATGAATAAATTTACGACGACATCGAGAAGATTCTCCAGAGGGGTTGAATCCCTGAGGAGGTATGTCATGAGTTCTTCCTTTTTGGGAGAGTTCCGAGGTGCACTAAATGTTTTCTTTTTTGATTTAAATGGATTATTGAATACTTCCACGCTGGGGGCACTCTGCACTTTCCCCAAAAGGGGGGCGTAAAATCGGTTTAGCTTCTTCGTGTTGAGGTCCACATTGGCCTCCCCCTTGGGTGCCCTCGCCAACTGGTACAGATGCAGACAGTCCATGTTGTGCTGGCTGTCGAAGATGGTCGCGTAGAGGAGGCACCTCGTGAAGTTATTCAGGTGTTCCAAGTCGTTGTACTTGAGGCAGTACACACCCACCTCGAGGTCGGCGCTGCTAAGGTCGCGGCTAGCACTGCTAAGGTCGCGGCCAGCACTTCTAACGTCACGGCCAGCACTTCCAACGTCGCTGCCAGCGTCGCTGCCAACGCCGCTCCCACCGCTGCCAACCCCCCGCCGCTAACATGGCTAACCGCCTGCACGACGCTGTCCGCCGAGGCCCCCCTCTCCCTGTGACAGATCCAAAAAATTTTCTTAATGCTGGTGTACCTCTCCACGATGAGCCTATTCAAAAAATTGTACTTCGATGAGAAGGCATATCCATAGAGGGTGTTAAAAATATATGGGAAGTAATGGTCGCATTTTTCTAGACATATGAACAGATTGATTAGTTCATCTTTGTCTTCCACGCTGGGGTTGTCATGAGTGTATTGCTTCGAGCTAGGAGAATGCTGCTCAAGGGGTACCTCATCGGGGTTACCTCTTCGTGGATGTGGTTTCATTTTCCCATCTGTCGGTACCCCTTCTTGTGTATCGATCACGTGCTGGATGTACTTCCAAAGGAGTAGCTTCAACTTGCATGTTTTTTTCTTCCTTCGTTTTCCCTCGGGGGGAGTGATTCTTCGTTTCACCTGCTCCAGCGCACCAACGACATCCGTAAGGAGAAAGAGGAACTCCCCCGTGAGGTATTTCTCCTCAGATTGTTCAGAAGATTTTCCTCCCAGGTAGTTACGCCTTAATGGGGATTTCCAAGAAGTCACATCTATATTAGATGTATCTGTGCGGAGAAAAGACGGCGTGAAGATTCTCTTCGGTGAATCCGTCCCCCAATCGAACGGAAGAGACATAGGAAAGACATTCTTTACACAACACTGAGTTGCAATATTTTGGACGAGTACCCTGTGGTGGTGAATAAAGAATAAAGAACACATCCTCCTGGCATTGGCAAAGGAGTTACATAAGAAGAGTGCAAATTTTATGAGCCTATCTACATCTATTGTTAGAATGAAAAATAGGTTGTAGTTTACCCCTTTTTCATATACAGTTTGAGAATTGGGGAAACTCTCCTTGGAGTTGGATGCGAATTGGTAAAAGCTTTGCTGTGTTGGTCTCTCCGTCATTGAGCTGTGCACATTATTAATAAGAATTTTTGCATAAAGAAAAAAAAAAAACAAATAATTTATTGTAACCCCTTCGTCATTCTCTAGTAACAGGTGGCAATACTTATCCAAACACTTGGTCATCTCTTCGTAGTTAATTTTTATGTATTTTTTTTCCTTTTTAAGTTATTGAATCTGAGGAACATATCTTTGAGGAAGTGCTTTCTTTTGTAGAGGTCTACAAAATATTTTTCGATTAATTTGGACTGCACCTTTAGGGAGTTGCATTTTAGCAGCAGGTACTTGTTTAGCAGCACTGGTTTGACTCTCTGTGGTGTCTTCCTCAAGGGGGTTCTTCCTGTTCTTTGCTTCTTCGATACATGCTCGTTTGGTCCATTATGGTTTTCCCTATTTCTCTCCCCCCAGGAGGGTCTGCTCTTTATGCTTATCAGAACGTGCAGCCGGTCGACGAAGCAGAGGAGGAAGTGGGCCAGGCGCGCAGCGGGGGGAGGCGCATCGCCACGCGTCTTTCCATCCCCTTCGCGACGCGTCTTTCCATCCCCTTCGCGACGCGTCTTTCCATTCCCTTCGCCACGTGCCTTTCCATCCCCTTCGCGTCGCGTCTTTCCATTCCCTTCGCCACGTGCCTTTCCATCCCCTTCGCGACGCGTCTTACCGCTTAACGCGCCGCCCCTGCGTATCCGCCCCCTCACAAAGCGCAGCAGGGCCGTCCCACTCTCCACCGTGTTCGAGCAAGACACGCACATATCCAGAAAACTGTAAAGAGAGAACAAATCGACACCGTAGCTGTTCGGCAAGAGGTACCTGTTCACCTCGTTCCACCTGTACTTCTCATAATAAAAAAGCATCATTTCGAAAAAGGGGGTGAGTGACCTCTCCTGAAGGGTGTCCCCTCCTCTCGTGCGCGATGAACGGATAGGCTGACCCATGTACAGGCTCTTAAAGAGCGTGTTCAATTCGAGGTAGTGCAACAAATTTTGCAGCGAGTTTTTGGAGACCTGCTTTTTGTATATAAAAAATATGAACATGTTCAGGTGATTGTTCCTCCCGTCTGCAACGTTCCTATAGAGGTACTCCTGCGGGTCGCTGCACATGAGTTCCAGGAAGTGCCTCCCGAAGTCGGCGGTCTTGAAGTCGACGGTCTTGAAGTCGGCCGTCTTGAAGTCGGCTCGTTTGAAGTGAGCCCTGTTGAAGTGAGCCCTGTTGAAGTGAGCCCTGTTGAAGTGAGCCCTGTTGAAGTGAGCCCTGTTGAAGCGAGCCCTGTTGAAGCGAGCCCTGTTGAAGCGAGCCCTGTTGAGGTCACCCCTTTTGAGGTCACCCCTTTTGAGGTCATCCCTTTCGAAGAGCGCACCCTCGCTCTGCAGATCGCCCAGGGGTAGCACACGCTTGGTGGCGGAGCGCCCCACCGCCTGCCTTCCACGGCGCTCCTTCCTCCGCAGGTACCTCTCCACCATAACTACAAAATTGAAGATGGATCTTCCCCTTCTCCGTGCCCCACTCTGTTTAGACGTCCCTTTGGTTTGCACCCCGAGGGACGAAATTCTTTTTACCTTTCCTATTAGGTGGCTCACCATAATCCGTTCTGTGGTTACTCTTGTGGATGGCAGCATGGGTCCAACCCGTCGTCTCAATATCTTTCCCTGCTGGGTGGCAGATACGGGTCGCTCAACCAATCCCAGTTTGTTTGCCCCCCCATCAGGGTCATTACTCCCTCCCATTTGTAGTACTTCCTTATGGGTACCCTCCTCATTTGAATATTCTCCCATCTGGTACAGCGCTGCTTTTTCTGCATCTTTCATGCCCCTTATGCATAATCTGTAGGAATCACTTAGAACCCGTCTGAACCCGTTTTTTCCATTTCGTGACACCACATGTATGCTTCTACACTTTTGGATGAAGATAAACAAACGGACATACACATCACATACAATTTGCATTAACAAATATTTCAAGTTAGATAAAAAAAAAGATTTGCCCTGCTTGATTGATCTCAATTTTCGTGACACAAAGTTCATTGTCCACATGAACAGGTTTGGTTTCACTCCTTCCTGTCTATTGCGTATGCATTGGAACAGGATAACAGTTATGTATAGGAGAGCTTTTACTCGACATTCCCGGTAGGATATTAGTTTGTAGTAGGTCCTGATCTGCTCCACGTTGCTGCGCCTGTATGGGGGGGGAGAAGCAGCTTGCGGGTGGAGAAGTCGCATATGGGGGGGGAGAAGCAACTTTTGGGTGGCGAAGCAACCTTTGGTGAGCAAGGCTAACGGAGGGAGGGACGACACCCACTAGACTGACTCACCCCTGCAGGCAGAGGAAGACACTCCTCATGGACGCATAAAAAAGGAGAAAGTTTGTGTTCATTCTGGTCTCCCGCCTGTATAGGTCATTCTTGATATTACACCGAGCCATCTGTGCCATTTTCACGAGAAAGGAGTGTCCAACATACTGCAGCAGGTTGAGCTGATTGAGTAAAGCGGGACTGGATGACTGCTTCAGTGCGAGAAAAATCTCATTCTCTGTTAATCTGCATTCCTTCAATCCGTAGTTTACTCTCCTGTTTTGTTTGTGCAACTGATAGTGATGAAACGAGATCCTCACCCTCACCTTCATATCTCTTATGTAGTTGTAAAGGTAGACATTGCTCCTGCTGCCCTTCATCTCTGAGAGGCATTTTCGTTTCACATGAACGTCCATCGCATTCTCTAGACAGAAGAGCACACACAGATTTTTGAGCCCATTAAAATTTTGAAGTAATCTGTCCAGATAGAGGAATTCCTGGCTAGCCAAATGGACTTCGCACAGGTCGAGCAGGTAGCTATGGTTTGAGGAAAAAAAAAAAAAGCGGTAAAATGAATTACGCCCACGTGGGGTGGTCAGATCATCCCATCAAGGGATCTTCGAATTACCTGAGGAAGTGGACGCCCCTTATCCTTGATCCGTTGAGGCAAAACAGGAGATCCTCCTTCCCCCCACTGCGCACGTGAGAGTACAGCATGCATGTATGCACCCAGCGACAGTACAGGTCATCTGCATAGTTGAACAGGTGAAGAAGCACATTCACAACTAGGCCTTCATCGGAACAGCGAAAAGTGTTAGTAGACATGAGTATATCATAAATGACGCTCTTTTTGTGATTAGCATTTGGGATGGTCCTTTCGTCCCTCTTCTTTTCTCTCATTTTATTTACGTAAAAAAAAAAGATGGCTCGTATGTGTGAGTAATTAACGGGTAGGTGGAGGACGACTCCCCTGAGGAGGACTTTGTAAAAGGTGACATCTTCTCCGTTTTTATTCGCCTTCTCCCGCTTCTTCCCCTTCTCCCGCTTCTCACCCTTCTCTCGCTTCTTCCCCTTCTCCCGCTTCTCTCCACCTAGTGGGTACTCCGGACAGTGGCCAAAATGGTGAACTGCGTCTTCGTCACCGTTGTAGTGGAAGACGAGGAGGACCAGCCAATCGTACACTTTGTGGAGTGCCTTTTGAGCGAGGTGGAGATTCTTGTGGGGGTTTCTTCTCAGGTGTGTATCCCCCCCGTTGACCCCTACGTTGGAGTGATGAGATGAGTGCAGTGGGAACTCTCTCCGGTGTGCACCTTCCCCGTTGCGTTCTCCACCTGTGAGACGCCCCACATTTGCAAAGCACAAGGAAAAGAAAAAAACGTTGTTCACAAAAATGTGGTTAAACTTGAGCAGGTACAAAAAATTGTGGTAATTCACCAAGTCCTTTCTTTTTAACTTTTCCACCAGGGCATCTATGTAGATGCCCACCACACCGTAGTACAGCTGCGCAAATATGAAGTAGCAATTTTTTACCATTTTTTTATCAATTTTTTTTTTTTTTTTTTTTTTCTCACTGGGGTGGGTAGCCCCTCCGCATCTGCATCTGCATCTGCACCCGCATTCGTTTCGGTTTCTGCCTCCGTTTCGGTCTCCGTTTCCGCCGCTGTCTCTGTTTCCGTCTCCGTCTCCGTCTTCATCCCTGTCTCGGGTGGTGCGTCCTCCTTGACGGGGTTCTTCCCTTCCGTGGCGCTCCCCCTCATGTGCATGGAAACGCCCCCTTCGCGAGCTGCCCCCAATGCCGGAGTGCCATCTGATCCGTCCTGCAAATATTGGCTAACTGAGGACTGATTCCGATCGGAAAGAAAAAGAAGACTCAGCAGGAAATCAAAAAAGGAGTGGTTTAGACAGAGGGTCTTAAGTAGCTGGACAGCCAAAGCAGGGAAGAAAAACATCAAGCAGAACAACTCCCGATAAAGTGAAGTCACGACGTTGTGTTGGCAAAAATAATGTATCTCTTCTTCAAAGGTGTTTAGGTAATTATATATGGGAGCCTTATTAATGATATGAAGCGGGGGGATATATATTATGTGCATGGATAGTGTTCCTCCCTCTTTGTTTTTCTTTCCTGCTTCGTTACTTTCACGGTTAGACGAGACTGCATGGAAACTTGCTTTGACCTGGTCGACCTTCTCACCATACACCACTCTGCAGCTGTGAAGAACGAGCTCGTCTATCTTCTGTAGCTGATCCGTTTCTCTCATTTTTGGACGATATGACTGTTTCGCCCTTTTGTTGGGAGAGTTACCCATGGGGGGGGTGTTCTTTTCGTGGGAAGGTCCCCTGGTTGGAACGCTGAACGGTACAATGCGGTTGAATAAGTTCAGGAGGCGCCACTGTCCGTGATGGCAGTCCCGCTTCTCTCCTCGAGTGCAGTCCCGCTTCCGTCCGCGATTCCCCCTCCCCAAGAGCAGCGCCCCCGCCTTCAGTTGCAAATAATAGACCCGCCTTAGACACTGCACCGTATCGAGTGAAAAGGAAAAAAACGAGGAGTCTTCGAATGCGCAGAGGTAGTACTCCCTGTGCACCACTATGGTTGCTAGAAGAGCGTCGAAGGTAATTTTGCTCTGCAGCTGCTTAGGCACGTACTTCTTCCTCAATAGGGAACGTAGCTGACGCGGCTGTCTCGGGACGCTTCTCGATGGTTGATCTACGAGGTGTGCTTTTCTCACCCCACAGCTGAGTAGGTTCCCAAGTATAAGGTCAACAAACCGGTTGTAGTCACGTGCCACTTTGAGTAGAAAGTGAGCACTGGATTGCTCGTTTGAGAAAACCTGCAGAGGACAGCAGCCATAAGATAAAAACCTCCGCATGAACTTGAGAGCCTTTTTTAAGTAGTATACCTTCTCCTCTCTCGAGATGTCCGTTTGCGTCCGCTGCCCTTTCCTCCTCCTTTTCCTCCTCCTTCTTCTGCTCCCCCTGCTTAAGTCATCACCCGTGAACAGACTTTTAACCACCAAATGGTGTAGTAGTGACCGAGCGAGTTCATACTGTGACAGGTTAATGTAGTTGGCTATTATGGTAAGGATTGCCTTCCGGTTGGTTCGGTCCAGGAATGAGTACTTCATTTTGTGTGCTGGCAGGAGGGAAGCTTAGGCAGGAGGGATGATCAGGCAGGAGGCAAGCTCAGGCAGGTACACTTATGTGTGCGTGAAAACGCTGAGAAAGGAGTGCTTCATCCTGAGAGGCAGCCAAACAAATGGTTACCTTCCTCGTGAAAATCTGCACACACAGAATTAGGGAAGAGAAGGGATGTCACCCCAAAAAGGTCACTCATGTTAGCAGCTTGAGTGGAAAACTATTTTTAGGGAAACTTATCTAAGTGGCCATTTGCACACACTCGACCCTTTTCCGACTTTAACTGTTTCAGGGGTTAATCATGTTGGGGAAGCGCGAAAAAAAGAGGAAAAAAAAAAAAAGTTGCACAATGGGGGGGCGTGCACCAGGGAAGGCATACCTTGTGCGACACACAAGGGACGGCTCCCGACTGGAGTGCCCCCTTCTGCCTGCGCAGCGAGGCTAACGCTCCGCGTGTGTTTTGTTTCATGGCTTACTACGCAGTGCTGGCCTCGCCGCTGCTCACTCCGCCAACGCTGCCACTCCGCTGCTCACTCCACCGCTCACTCCGCCGCTCATTCACAACTCGGCAATTTTGGAGGTGAGGGGCTGCTGGAAGATGGAGAAAACCTTGTCGAAGTAAATCTGCGCGTATACATTGTTGCGCACGAGGGTCTGCAAGGAGAGTCGAATGGTGTTCCTCTCCTCGTTGTAGTTAATGCAGAACTGGCTGCTCTTCAAGTTCAAGTAGGTGAGAAAGTTCGATATGTTTGGGTACTTCATTTGTAGCCCCTTCGTTATGGTCACCCCGAGTTCTTTCTTGTTGCATATATCGTCGTAGGCCTCCACTTTGAGATTTTTCTTCCCCATTTTTTGGTCGCTGAAGATGTGCGTTTTGAACTTTTCATCGATGCAGAGGTAAACGAGGACGTCGGATGCGTAGGGGGTTGCTCCATCGGGCTGGTTCGCAGGGGGGTGTCGGTCTAGCTGGTTCGCAGCGTTGTGTCGGTCTGGCTTCTCCACAGCGGTGCCGCCTTCCTCGCCGGCGCTGGGGGCCCGGAGAACCTTCTCCTCGAGGAGGCGTTCCGGAATTTCCCTCAAATTGTCCTTCAGCAAAAAGAGAAAGTACTCCAGCATGAGGTAGATGTACTTCTTCGAAACCAACGGCTTGAGGGAACCCTTTGGACTCTCGCAATTTGGACTTGGACAATCCTTGGCCTCATTAAGAAACACACGTCTCGTTTTGACCAAGCAACTACTACACACATACAACTGTTTGTAGAAGGTAGCAAATAAATGGTGCACGAAGGAAAAAATGTAATTCCGTATCTGTTCGATGGATAAGAATCTAAGACATTTATTGCATCGAAAATATTTTATAAAAATGGCTGGCTTAACATTATGTAAACAGTATGAACAAGTCAGGTAACCCTTCAAATGAATATCCTTGAACCTTTCTTCTGATTCGTTTAGTAACGATAGGACGTTTGCTTCTTGATAATTTTCTTCAATCTGGAGATCACTTTTTATTTCCCTTACATCGAAGATATTAAAACAGGATGCCAATTTTTCTGCACTCGTTCCTTCGATGTATTGACATAATCGGTTTATCGGAGAGAGGATCTGGTTCCTAATGTAGTAATCCTTATCGATTTTCATATTATGCTTTTGTATTTCACTAACACTGAAACAGCAGAGAGAGTTGCTCAGCTTTTCATTACCCGATTTGTTGAAAAATTTTGAGGCATCCTCACTTGTGCAGACGCAGTATTGGATCTCTTTATTGACACTTATGTTGTATCCGTCCTTCATCATTCGCTCCGCCACCAGGACGTGTCCTAAGGAGTTTTTCTCCTGGTACTCGCTCACGTTTTTCGTCAGCTTTTTCGTGATAACGAAGAAGTCCAACTCGAACCTAACATGGGAAGGGGGAAGGGGGAAGCGGCACGTGGGAAAGTGACGAAGTGACGAAGTGGGGAAGGGGAGAAGAAGCGACGTGACGAAGTGGGGACGGGGAGAAGTAGCGACGTGACGAAGTAGCGAAGTAACGACGCGACGACGCGGTGGCAACAATTTCACGCATCGCCGCATCGCCCTTGTGCTTCTCTGCGCACCCCGCTGGGCTTACTCGTCCGCCTGAATCCGCTGGTGCACCGCGCGCAGGTACTCATGGATCTCCTCCGAGAGGTCGTTTTCCACGGGGAGATCCACCCCCCCAGCAGCCGGTCCAGATCCCTGACCATCCTTACTACTGAAGATTATCTTCAGCACCTCATTCCCAATAAGTTTCGAAATTTTACTAAAATCTCTCTTAATAAAATTTATTCCCTTCATTTCGTACTCACACTTCTCCATGTTGGCATCCATGACCTTTGCACATGCATATTTCTTTTTTTTTAGGAGAAGGAGTTTACTAAAAATACACTCCAGATCTAGTTCTAACTTCTTGTAACTTTTGTTAATCGTGTTTTTAATGACGTGTGCTAATCTAAAGGCTTCTTTGTAATTATTAACTCCATGTGCCTTTATGCCTGTGTCTATCATGATCGAATCGGTATCACCATAAATCACTTTTAAGTTAAATTCCCTCTCCACTCTGGACTTCGTATGTTGAAGTAGGTTCCTTCCCTTGAGTGTAATAAATGCAGCCATGTGTTTAGCATAGAAACGATTATTTGTATTTCCCAGACAACCATAAATGCTATTGCTTATTAGCTTTATGGAGAGGGACTGAATTAGGAGGAGTTCTTTTTTTTCTTTATTTTTTTCATTTGCGATTAGTTTTTTTATGAAGGCTCTCTTTTCCACAAGGTTCTTAAGGATGGAGGGTAGGATCCCTGGCTTGGTTCTGTCAAAATCTTCAATTTCGATGGCTTCGCTTGGGGAGAGTACCTCGCCCGAGTCCGCTTCCGCCACGTCTGTGGAGTCCGCGGGATCGCCGACCCCGTTGGCGGCTTCCATCCCGTTGGCGGCTTCCACCCGGTTGGCGGCTTCCACCCGTTGGCGGCTTCCACCCCGTTGGCGGCTTCCATCCCGTTGGCGGCTTCCACCCCGTTGGCGGCTTCCACCTCGGCGTGCGCAGCCCTCCCCTTCAACGTGCTGAAGCATACGTTATACTCGATAATAATGGAGGGGTAGAGGCTGTTAAAGTCTAAGTAAAGTACAAACGTGTCGTAGTAGCCACAGAGGGGATCCAGCACAAGTCCCCCTGAGTACTTCGCAGCACCTTTGTTTTTCACTTGCTCGTTTTCAATTTTTTTAACTCTCCTCTTAACCATAGGGGTGATAAATTTCTTCCTGTTGTATTCGTGGAGAAGAAAGTACTCGATTCTCTCGCTGGTGTAGCATAGTAGACTCCTTGCCCATATGTAGCCACTTAGTTTGGTGAGGTCTCTTGTTTTTTCGATGATCTGCAACACTTTGCATACATTTGCTATTTCTTGTACACAGAACAGCTGACTGTGTATGTACATGTTCAGGTGATTTTCTAAGATCTGCTGCGCGTCGTACAGGTGGATGTTGCTGCAGTTGAGGAGGTTGATGTTGTTCACGGAGAAGTCTTTGAAGACGTTCGGGGGGGGCGCGCCCGACGAGCCGCCGTCGGGTGGGTTGGGCGCACTGCTCGAGTTTGCCGCTCTCCCCTTGCTGGCTGTGCGCGCCCCCTCCTGGAATTTATTCCTGACGCTGTCGATAATCTCGTCCATGCTGTAGCTAGTAAGCTTAATCAAATCCTTGCACAACATATAAATATCAACGATAAGTCTCCCCTTGATGTGCTGAATGATATTATACATAGAACCAGTACTACTAGTCCCATTGAATTTATTTACTTTCATTTTATCATTCTTTTTGAGCTTTTTCTTTCTACTAAGAAAATCTACATTCAAATTATGTACGTTACATCTATGTATAATGAATTCAAGATCGAAATTCAAAATGTTGTATCCAATATAGATGTCCGTATCTTGGGTTCTGAATTTTTGTAGAAATGCATCTAGTAGGTTTTTTTCTGAGTCGAATAGTTTAGCATTATTTTTGTTATATGTAGAGTAGTTTTTTTTTGTTGCTTTGGAAGATATACCACAGAAATTAATATACTTGATTCCTTGTGCTTCTACCATGGAACAGATGCTGAATATTTCATGGTGGTTGTCTTCGTTTAGGAGGGATACCACTTTGATGGTAACTTTGTTTAGGTCTAGATCGATCAGGTGGCTGGTTCCCCCCGCGTTGCTCTCTCCCTTTTTGTGCATCTCCGGGGGGGAGCCACTTCCACCGCTGCCACTTCCACCACCGCTTCCACCACCGCCAACCGCGGTAACCACACCACCGCTAACCGCGGCGTGCGTCCCCTCCCCGGGGGGGAGCTTGCCCTCGAGCCGCTTCTCCACCGGGTAGACGTTCTTCCAGTTCGCAGTCGTGCAGTCGAAGTAGCAGTACGTCAAATTATTGGTAGGGTTCAACTTGAGCCCCTTCACCTTCACCCAGCAAGGCAACTTCAAGTTCTTCTTAATGATAAAATTTTCGATAATGTCCTCATTGCAGCAGTAGAAAGCGGAGTATGTCCTCCCAGAAAAGTATTTCTCGCTGATCGGGTCGCAGTTGTACGAGTAAAAAATTTTGGCATACATTTCTTCATCACTCGAGCTGAGATTCAAATTTCTGCGTTTCACGATTTTACATTTGATGCTCTCAATATTGTGATGCTTCCTCACCGCTCGGAACTCCTCCAAAAAATCAGACATAATGCATGTGTTGTAGTTCTTATGTCCATACCTTATTTCGACCCCATCTTTTCTGTAAATCATTTTTTTTGACAACAGGAAGTAGTAACATCTATGCATTTCTTCAATATATACACTCACGCTTCTGTACAACTTAAATTTGGATAAGGTTCTTCCAAACAGGATAACGCTATTTCTGTGTTTGCATATGTCGAAGAGATACACATTAACACAGCCAGTTTCTTCGTTTGTGACTAGCTCATCTGGTTTGTTTTTCAATCCTATGTGTGCGTTTATTGGACTCGTTTCCTGTTCGTTTTCTCCCCCTTCGCAGGTGCTTCCTCTCGGTTCGATCTTCATTTTGTGCGTCACAGGTGGGGGGTCTCCCATTTGTAGGAATGTCTCCACGGGGTGGTTTTCCTCAAGCCTCGATACAATGCTAAGTTGATCACTTTGTTGCCCCTCTGATGTAGTCTCCTGTTTGATACCACTGGGAGGTACACATATCTCACTTCTCCGCTTTGCACCTTCTTCCTCCCCTTTGCAACTCTGCGTTGAGTTTTCCCCTGGTTTGTGGTTAGCCTCTTCTGGAGTAGCTCCCCCCTTGAGGTAGTCCTCCCCTGTGAGTACTCTCCTTTTTTTGTTTCTCTCCTGTGTTGCTTCCCCAACGAGATGGTCTTCCTCCTCTGCAACGGTGCCCTCAACAATTTCTTCACACTTGTCCTTCAATTGTGTCTTTATCTCTCCATCTGTCCCTTTCACACGAAAAAAAGCGTTGAAGTCATTTTTTCTCCCTTCATGTAGAGTTCCGCTGCTTGGGGACACCCCAGAGGGGAGATGCCTCCCCGAGTGAACCTCTCCCCGGTGGGCTTCCCCCCGGTGGGCTTCTCCCCTGTTGGCTTCCCCCCTGTTGGCTTCTCCTATCGAGCTGCCTCCACCTTGACTAACATCCGTATGCCTATTGCTACTACGGATGATCTGCCTAATGTGACACCCTTTTTTATCACTACGATCCCTTTCGTAGGAATCCCTTGTCTTCCTCTTCGTGTTGAGGTGGTCCGACTCGCTGCCACTCGAAGAGGAATTCGCGTCCATCAACCGCTCGATGTTTTTTGCCTTCGATATTTCTTCCTTGCTTAATTTACCTGTGGAAAAAATCTTCTGAATTTTTTTTTCTCGGATGAAGTCATCTATGGGTGTGTTCCTCTTGGCCTTGGTTTCCTTCTCGGCCGCTGCCGTGGGGGGTAAGAAGAAAATGAAGCGAAGGAAGCGGGGGGAGGCCATATCAACACGTGGTGGCGATCTCCATGGTGTACGCCACTTCCACTACGCCGCTTACTGCGCGCCGCTTCCACGACGCCACTTACTCCTCTTCCGAAGAAGGCCGTAGTTAATGTCCTCCACAATTACGTCATCGCTCGAGTCGAAGTCCTTGTCGCCTGCGAAGGGCACGGAGGGGGGCGTCCATAAGGAAAGCAGTCACGGAGGAGTGATCCGCGAAGAAAAGCAGTCACGGAGGAGTGATCACAGAAGAAAAGCACTCACGAAGAAGTGATCACAGAAGAAAAGCACTCACGAAGGAGTGATCCCATAAGGAAACCACTCACGAAGGAGTGATCCCAGAAGGAACAAAAACAAAAGAGACACATCTGTGGACACCCCTCTTTCCGAGTGCTCACCTCCAACGATGAAATTCTTCAAAGAGTTCTTGTTTTCAAGGTACCCTTCTTCGTCTACCACTTCGTAAATATCGTCATTTTTGTTTTTCACCTGTGGGGGGGAAGGATGAGAGAAAAGGTGGGCGCTTCTTCCTCTACCACTACACCCCTATGCATCAAGCTGCCTCAACTGTCAGCATTTTGCGGCTCGCACAAATTACCGCTCCTCTCTAGCCACTTCTCCGGAGCGATCCCCACAAAGGAGGGTCATTCACCTGGTGCTCACAACACACGGAAGTGGGGAAACACAAATAGGGAAGTCGTTACACAGTGTCGCTACACAGTATCGCAACAGAGTATCGCTACACAGTGTCGTTATACTCACCTCGTAAAAGTCTGTCGCCTTGCACTCTTTGGACCTCTGCTTCTTCAGCTTGTCGAATACGTTACTCATGTTGGCGGCTCCTGGGGGGGTTGCGGTGGTAGCAAAATTGGCCTGCCAGCGAGGTGGAAAGCTTCACCTACTAGGGAGGCGGCAAAATTGACCTGCCAGCGAGGCGACAGTTTATCTTCTAACGGATTGCAGGTCCCCCGTGCGGACGCCTGTGGATCTTCCGTTCGCCCCTTCCCCTTCTGGCTAGCCAAAAGGCAGATGAACTGAACACCGCAGATTATCAACGCGAGGGAAATTTTGTGCTACGCCCTTTCGCGTCAGCCTTCTCGAAATTGTGTACGCCTGGGGTGCCCATGTGAGGATGTACATATGTATGCATGTACGTATTTGTGTACACTTAGGTTTGTTTTTTTTTTTTTTTTTTTTATTTTTTTTTTTTTCTTTTTTATTCCTTTCCGTGCTTGCGTGAAACGGCTCCCACTCGCGCCGGATCGCTCAACTCAGGGAGGGGAAAAAAAAAGGTGCAAGTTATGTACGCACAAGAAAAGGGCCACGTGGGGATGCCGATGCGTTGTGTGGCTAGCTGTGCGAACACACCCGCGGAGCACACAGGGAGGAAGTTCTCCCAAACGTAGTTCACATTCGCCACGCCTCGCCTTGCACATTTCGTGCGAGTGCCAACCACAGCGGCGCGGGAATCGTTCCTCTTAGCTTTACCTCGTAGTCACGCTTCGGACGCAATTGAAAAAAAAGCGCATCATCGTATCATCGCATAATCGCATAATCGCATCATCGCATCATCGCATCATCGCATCACCGCATCATCGCTGTGCACACCAGCGTGTTCTCTTCAGTTGCGCGAATGAGCATGAGGAAAAATCGCATCTCGGAAGTGAACCCCGAAATGTACTCCCGAAAGTTAGACCAATGCTCTCCCTCAGCTTCACCTTTGCAAAAATAACGAAGCGCGTCAATGTACACGCTCACTCCGTTTGTCTTTTTTAATTTTTTTTTTTTTTTTGGAAGTGCAAATTTTAAAAGGCTATTTCGGGAAAGGCGCAGGTGCAAAAGGTGTACCAGTGGGCAGGTGCATTTTAAGTAGCTCCTCCTTTTGGCTTGCCCTTCGCTTCAAAAGTTAGCAGCACTTTGTAATTGCAAAGGAGGGACAGCATGAAAACAGCTGTGTTACGATAGGAGAGGATACACAGAAGGGAGAAAAAAAAGAAGCTGTTTTGTCTTCTTCGTAAATTTTTCCTAGTATGACCAGGGGACACATGCACAAAATGGGAATGGTGAAAAAAAAAAAAAACAGCAAGTGGTTTTTCTGCGTGCGAAGGGGTCCTACCCTCTCTTAACTTAATTTAATTTAATTTAACTTAACTGAACTCGGCTGCCCCTCCTCTTCGCGCTTCAGCTTTGCAGGAGCGTTACGCAGTTGGGAAAGAGGCGAACGAAACGGCGGATTCGCCGGAAAAATAATGCATAAAGCTGCGAATGGCCGAGTGGCAAAATGGCAAAGCCACAAAAGGTGGGCGAGCTGAACCACAGGTGGTCCAACAGATATGGTTCGACTAGGTTAACACGGACTTCACTTCGCCCCGCGCGGATACACACGAGGGGTTACAGAAAACACCCGCGACGCAGGTAACGAAAATGCGAACCGCAAACGTAAGGTTGGTCCCCGTAGCCTTTTTTTTTTTTGCAACCACTTGGGAGAAAGTTTGCCCCCGAATTGAACGTAAAACTTGCACATGGCGCAAGTTGCGCTTTACTAGGTTGGGATTTTTTTATCGCATACGAGAAGGTAGGCGAGAGCGTAAGAGAGCGTTTAAAAGGGCGTGTAAAATGGCGTGTAAAATGACGTGTAAAATGACGTGTAAAATGACCTGTAAAATGG
The DNA here is from genome assembly GCF_000321355.1 of Plasmodium cynomolgi strain B. NCBI lineage: Eukaryota > Apicomplexa > Aconoidasida > Haemosporida > Plasmodiidae > Plasmodium > Plasmodium cynomolgi. The sequence continues at coordinate 450,493 of NC_020397.1, forward strand.
CGTGTAAAATGACGTGTAAAATGACCTGTAAAATGGCGTGTAAAATGACCTGTAAAATAACCTCTAAAATGACCTGTAAAATGACGTGTAAAATGACGTGTAAAATGACGTGTAAAATGACGTGTAAAATGACGTGTAAACGAACGTTTAAACGAGCGCGTGAACCAGTCCGAGAACTGTTCTCCTTCTCCACTTTGCTCCTCTCCCAGTTTTTGCGGCACGCGTGACGCTCCCGTATTTGTTTGTTCCAGGCACTCCCTTCGAAATGTCCCGTATGTCAGATCGAGGACGCCAAGTGGCGCATGGGAGTTAGCGCGTTGCCAGCATAACGCGCAAAAGGACTGACTTTTCCAATTTTGAGCTTCTCCCAATTTTTACTAAGGCGTTTTTTTTTTTTTTTCCTTGCAACTTGCTTTTTCATTTTGGCTAGTCTGCCAATTTGCTAATTTGGCAATTTGGAAATTTTTGCAAATTTTTGCAAATTTTGGCAATTTTTTGCAATTTTTTTTTTTTTTTGCATTTTATTGCCGTTCATACCATTTTGGCTTTTTTTTTTTTTTACTATTTCCCCTTTTGGCGGCCTTTTGGTACCCCTATTTTCCCCTTTTCACGCTTAACACATTCAGGTTTTTTTTTTTTATTTCCGCGCGCTTCGAGTGACTGGGAATTTGAGGAAGAGACCCAAACGCGCGCAAGGAGGTTTATCACATTTAAGGGTATATTTACTTGAGGACAGTTTTAAAAAAAAAGGGAAGCAAAAGGAATAAGATATTTACCTGAACTGTTCATGCGAACGCGCGGCTGTTCATGCGAATGCGCGGCTGTTCATGCGAATGCGCGGCTGTACATGCGCTTTGGTATGCACATTTGTTCGAGCGCCCGGGTGAATCCCTCCGGGGCGTGCGTGTAACAAATTGCTCCCGCTGTGAGGGAGCTGCGAGTCGTTTTTTTTTCTCCAATTAGCTTGTTTGTCACGTTCAGGGGTTGGCCGCTATCGCCCGTCCCCATTTACTTACCACCCCAACCCAAAAATGTTAAATTTCGGCGGAAACGGAAGAACCAGGCTAAGCGAAATGAACGTCCTGCAAAACGAAATGCAGGAGATAAACATAAACGACAGCGGTTCGAAGAACGATTACGACGATAATACATACAATGACGCGAGCACGTGTCACGACAGTAACATGGTGGGCAACGAGAATGGCTGCTTCAAAGGAGAATTTACACCCATTAAGAACGATCACAGCAATTCATTTAGCGAGGGAACGGGTATAACGGAGGAAGAAACAAAGGAGGAGACAAGCGAGTACGATGATAAGCAGCCAAAAGAAGTACTCAATTGTGAATACTGCAACAAGCATGTGCACGCACAGGTGAAGACATACACCCCTACCTTTGTCTACCTTCTCGTAATAATTTTGTTTCTCCTGATATCTTTCTTCACCATATTTTTATTACCTCTTTTGTACTTAACGTTTAAGCAAAAAAAATACACCTGTCCCTACTGCGAAAAAAATTTAAAAAAATCGAGCGAAAAATTAATTCAAGTGAAGAGAGAAAATCAAATTTTAACTTTCCAATTCCCCAAATGTGCAATAATAATTTCGGCAAAATATTTGGCTTTATTTCTATCTCTTATTTTTTTAATTTTTTTTTATATCATAAGAATTTCCAGTAATTTCAATTTAGACAATCTAGCCAAAGGTCCCTACATAACAGCTAGCTGGGTGGATTATCTCGAAGACTGTGGACACAAATCACAACTTAGAAATAAATTTAACAGCATTCACAATTTTAAAAGTAAATATGATGGGTATACAATTATATGGACAGGTCAGTTTCATCAAATAAAGGAAGGTTTTTTTAATAGCAATTCTTTGTTCATTCGAATGGACCCTTCGGAATATCGTTACGACAAGCCTGATATCAGAGCCCTTTTCACCGACTCTCTAATTGCACAAGTAGAAAATTTACAAAAAAATGACTTAATTGAATTTGAGTGCACTCTTATACAGATTAGTAAAAACAGGAACCCACATTTGTGTATTTTGTGGAATGTCACTTTGATGCAGAAGTCCGAGCAAACCAACTTCAACGTTGTCGATTTTGTAAAGCACCTCTCCATTTTAGACATGATTAACAGTAGCTCCAATGCGAATCCTTTTTTTATGAGTCTTAACAATAAGAACGGCGAGGTGAAGCGCTCGATCAAGATAGTGCACCTTGCGTCGGGCGGGTTAGGCGGCGGGATGAGCGGGATGAGCGGCGGGCTGGGTGGTCACCTCGGAAGTGACCACCTCGGGGACGGCCTCTCCAACGGGGACCTGTTCGACACTCCTAACGTGATCCACGCGAACGACGAGTACGTCTTCAATTTGGGGAGCGACCAAATGAACCATAACCCCACAGGGGTGGGAAGCGGCTCAAATTTTCCCTTTACACATGATGTGAGTTCAGGTGGAAAATTTAGTCTTCGAGATTTTGTAACTCGGATGGGAAACAGGAAATCGGGAGTAGAGTTGACAGATGACGAAGACGAAGAAGAGGAAGAAGAGGAAGAGGAGGAAGACTATGACTACTACAGTGAGGGTGACAATGATTACAACTTAGAGGACGTACATGCTCTGAAGAATGCTTATGGTAACGACCTGGATGGGAAGTTCGACCCGTTTAATCGTGTCGAGTTCCGTGCACAAGGCAAGAAGAATGGCGCTACGAACCCACCCTTGCATAAGTTTAAATATGGAGACGATGGGGCAGGGCTCTTCAGCGAGGAGAGGGCAACGGAGTATGAGCAGGAAGTGCACGAGGAGGGGGCGCCCAAGGGGGGGGCGGCAACAGGGGGAGCGGCAACCGGGGGAATAACTAACAGTGAGGCCCCTAACAACAAAGCAGCGAACCACGGATCGACTAACAATGAATCCCCTAACAACAAAGCAGCGAACCACGGATCGACTAACAGTGAGGCCCCTAAGAACGAAACCACCAACAGCGGGGCAGGCGAGAAAATCACGCAGAAGCAACCCAATGTGGATGGCTCCAAGGATCCCCCCGGCGAGTGAGAAGAGCAGCAGAAAGATCGACCAACTGGCAAACGACAAAAAGGACAAATGAGGGACAACTACAGTGAGAGGATCCGCCCCCCAGTGGGAAGGAGCGGAGTGTGTGCCTCGCATAGTTGGAATGGTTTTGCCCCGTTATGCTGTGCGGATTGTGTGCAGTATTGCGCATCCTTCGCGTCCTTCGCATCCTTCGCTTCCTCCTCCTCCGCCTTCTGCTCCTCCTGCTCTTCCTCTTCTTCCTCTCCTTCTCTCCGCACTACACTTTTTATTTTTATTTTTATTTTCAATTTTTTTTTGTGGCCGTCTAATAGTGGAGGGTCGAAATGGGAAAGCCTGCGGAAGCACATCGAGTCCATTGCGCCAACGTGCGCACACTTGTGTGTATATTATTTACGCAGACAGGGAGAGCAAGGAGGGGAGTCCTCCCCAACATAGGCTCTCCCTACGAAGAGGTGGCAGTGGGCAGCACATGTGCTTGTGTTACTAATAGCCGTGTGAGTTATGCACCCCAATGAGATCAGATTAGGGGAAGCTGCTGTCTCCACTGCGTTCTTTTTTTTTTTTTTTTTGTCTCCCGTTTGTGTTTCGAAAGGGGAGTAGAAGGTGGAATGGAAATCGAGACAGAAGAGGATACATTCCGCGAAATCGGAAAAGCCTTGTAGTGGAGTAAAGGGCTTTCCCATGTATGCAGTAACTTGTGTAGAGAAACAAAGTAACGTGTGTCTACTTCGCTCGTTTCTTTGCACTTTTGTCAATTTAAGTGGCGCTCTGTTCAACAGTCCTTCTCCCTGTTTGTACATTTTTTTCCTACCTATTTTTTTTTTTTTTTTTTTTTTTTTTTACCCCCTTTTCCTTCTCCCCAATTTGTGCTAGCCATTCAAGCCGCGTGGCTGATAGCGGCCCCCTATATTGGAATTGCGCACTGAACGGGGAAGGACCATTCATGTGATAATAATGGAGACACTCCCTCCTTCCTTGACTCTAATTTGTTCTTTTCGCGCGACCCGCGGAGGTTGACGACGCCAACCGTTGTGGTGCCGCAATCAGTGGGGTAACCCTCTTCCTTTTTTTTTTTTTTTTATCATACACCCTGGGGTGTGTATGCATGGCGATGGTGTTATCCGTTTCAACTTAGTGCGCATTGGCATGGCGTTTTTTCAGTCCAAATTGGATTAATTATTTTTCTTTTTTTTTGGTGGCACGACTGTCTTGGTGCTCATCTAACTTAACACCGAGGCGTCAACTGGGCGAACTACGCTTATGTTTTGCCAAGCGGTGAGAAGCTGGCGTGTGTTGTGGCTGGGGAGGCCAAGTTAGGTAAGTTGGGGGGTTGGGAAGCGCGCCAAAGTGGAGAAAGGTTGATTAGCTGAGGAGAGGTGAGCAAGGTGTGATGGACGTTGGGTGGCAGTGTTAGCGAAAATAAAAAAAAAAGGGGGGACACGCGGTGAAAGGTAAATCGGGGAAGACGAAGCGGTGAAAAGTAAACAGGGGAAGGCTAACCTGGGGAGAGGACGCGGTGAAATGTAAACCGGGGAAGGTTAAACCAGCGAGCTGCCTCCCTTGGTGGCCGCTACCCGCTACACGCTACCCCCTACCGCTACCACCACACCGCTGACTACTCCTGGGACTGCTCAAACTTGCGGTTCCGGTAATACGTATTAAAGTGGAAGATATTAATTGGGACGGGTTCGTCCTCCTCCAGCGGCTTCTCCCGTAGCTTCTTCTCCCCATCGACGTAATTGAACCACTTGTACCTGTTAAACTCCTCAACGTCCTTCTTGATGTATATATGTTTAAAATTATACCTCTCGAGTAGGTGTTTTTTTTTCTCTTCCGAGAGTTTAACCCCATATTTGCTTCTTCCCCTAAGTCTATTCTTAACAGGGAGTAAGTCGTAGACCCCTCTAATGGCTTTGTAATTGCATCCAGGGATGTCCTTACATCTACCACCTCGCACAAGGATGATATTATGTGTATTCAAATTATGACCTATTCCTGGAATATACACAGAGACTATTCTTCCAGTAGATAATCTAACTCGAGCGATTTTTTTCAGTCCTGAGTTTGGCTTTTTAGGGGTCTGAACTCTGACCTTCAAGCATATTCCTCTTTTTTGTGGAGCTCCTTCTAACCACTTGGATCTCCAATTTATTTTTTTCAACTTTGGTATCTGCTTAGGTCTCCTTTTGTAAAATAATCTCCCTCTTATGTTTTTTGTGCTAAATGGTTTAGACCCCATTGGGGTGTTCTTCATCGGGAGAAGCCCGTGGGGGTACGAGAGTGAATTCTTCATCGTGTAGCCCTTGGTTATTGGAGTTACTTCCATCACGTTGCCCTTTTTGTTTGTGATCGTACAGCTGTGGTGGGGCAGCTGTGCACAGGGTGCTTCTACGCCGGCACTGCTTTCTCCGCGGGGGAGCACCCTAGCTGGTAGGTACGTGGCGCGGGGCCCTACCCCCAAGGGGGTGGCCATTAGGAGGGCGCCCCCACCGGGGCGGTGAGGATGGCGGTGGATGTGGGGGTGGCAGTGGGGGTGGCAGTGGATGTGCCTGTTGCTGTGGATGTGCCCGTTGCTGTTGCCGTTGCCGTTGCCGCGGCTGCTCCTGTGGCTGAAGAGGGGGAACCTCCAAAGGGTGGGGAGGCTATTTGCGGGGGGCTTCAATCCTGAGATGAGCTTCACAGCCGGGGGGAAGGTTACCCCGGGGACTCGCATCGTGTGTTTCGCAAGCGGTTAGGGCGTAGTTGGCCCGGCAAGCAGGCGAGTCAAGCAGGCGAGTCAAGCAGGCGAGTTAGGCAAGCAAGTCAAGCTGGCGAGTTAGGCAAGCAAGTCAAGCTGGCGAATTAGGCACACCGGCCAAGCTGACGAGTTAGGCCCACCAGCCAAGCAAGCTCCTAACGTGAGGTGGACTCGCCGTCATGTTTGTTATCCCCCGAGTGGAGCTCTTCTTCTTATCCGTTCACCCCACAAGGGGGACTCTCCACGTTGCACCTTACCGTTTGCATCACCCGCGTGATGAGGGATCGGTAGGGCAGCACGTGGCTACGCGGCAGTGCAGCAATGCAACAATGCAGCAAATGCAACAGCGCAGCAAATGCAACAGCGCAGCAATGCAACAACGCAACGCAGCAACGCAACGCAGCAAGGTGAATGCGCCGAAAAGGGGAAAAAAATTATCTTACAAACGTACGAGCGTTTCAAAGATGTTGCTGAACGGGGGCGAAGAAAAAAAAAAAGGCACTTTCGGGAAGCTTACACACGGAGGGATGCATACGTGAAAAATCCGCCCCGCTCGGCGGAGTGAAACGAAAAAAAAAAAAAAAAAAAAAAAAAAGAAACGGGAGGAGGAGGAGAAGAAGAAGATGAAGAAGAAGAGCGACGAGGGGGGTAAGCCACGGAACGATGGAACGCTAACAGGTTGGCATGCCTCACGTGGTTTCCGCTCCACCGTGTCGCGCGCCTCCCCCTAGAGGTAGTTACTCGCGAGGCTGGTTTCCAGCCGCCTCAAGTGCGTAGCGTAACTGCGCCTGATGCCGCTATGCAAAAGTCGAGAGACCTCGCAAGCGTACCATTTGGAGAGGCTAAACACTTCAGACGTGATCCCGATAGAGTTCTTTATTGCTATGTTTGAGATAACCTTTTGAAATTCAGGTGCGATGATGAAGCAGAAGGCGCTGCTGCAGTACAGGTCGACTTCCTCGTCGAGGGGGTCCAAAATAATTTTTGGGATGTACATCTGTCGGTCTGCGTAGAAAAGTTTGTCCGCGTATGGGGGGGCAGTCACCCCAGGAGCGGCGGGGACCTCCGAATTGGTGGCAGTCCCACCGGGGGAGGAGGGCACCTCTAGATGGGTGGTCACCCCCCGATTGGCGACAGCACCCACAGGGCTCTCCACTACCTTCCCGGCACTTACACGAGCCAGCTCCGTCACGTAAGTCCCATACTTGCTTTTGTCGACAATCCCGATGTTAATAGAATTCACCACAAAATTTACACTTATGTTATTGTAAATGAAGTTAAGAATAAGTGAGTTAATAATGCTGGGTAAAACGTATGTGCACTCACGTAAAATTTGAACGCGGACATGGAACTGTTGAAATTTGTACATACTTTGGTCGATTATTTGTTCCAAATTTTTTACAATTATTTCCTCCAGGGTCCTCTCTCGATCGTCTCGAAACCCTTGTGTGTTTTTTATCCGTATGTTGAACTGAGGTGATTCGATTCCTCTGCTAAACATCTGTGTGTTTGGTGTTGGGCCGATCACCGTGGTGGCTACCACACTGTTTGTGCCATTACCCAAGAGAGTCCTATCTGCTAGGATTTGCTCCGAGGTCGTCACTCCACCCTTAGGCGTGCCACCTGGCCGACACTGCTCCTTCACTGCAGCTTGCCCAGCTTGCCCAGCTTGACTAACTTGCCTAACTTGCCCGGGTTCTCCCCCCCCCTCACTCGCTGCTTCCGATTGGTAATTGTAGGCTCCTCCTAACAACTTGGTTAATCTCCCACTCGTGTTTTTACTATACACGTGAGGGTTCACATTGCCACTAATGTATATGCACGTTTTGTTCTCTTCATTTATTTGGTCCACATCGACGTGGACGGGCAGCACGTAGTCGAAGTGTCGGTTGTCGATTCGGTCGCCCATTTTGGGGGGAGCAGGTCCCTCAGGTGGGGCTGCTAACTGTTGGGCTGCTAACGGTGGGGGGCCCAGCGGGGAGGGACAAGGGAGGAAATAAAAAAAAAAAAAGTAAAAAACAAACACAAAAACAAAGCAAAAACAAAAGCAGAAGCAGAAGCAGAAGCAAAACGCTCTTGCTATATATTCTTCTTATGTTTGCATTCGTACACGCGGGCCCGTGGAGGGAAGCTAGCGGAGGAGGGCCGCTCACTCGCGTTGACCGCTCTTGTGGAGTCGCCGTTGTTCCTCATTCAGCGCACACCAACCGATGAGATGAGATGTAACGAGATGTAATGAGATGTAATGAGATGAGATGAGATGAGATGTAACGAGATGCGCTGGTCGGAGGTTCACACTCCATGGGTTGAATCGATTGGGGGAAAAGTTAAATAGGGAATGGGCTCTCCATTTTTTTTTTTTTTCTGCACCCGTTCATAGGTTGCGCGATGGTCGCCAGGGGACGCACTGTCACGTATATATAGGAATATGCACTTACGTGAGTCGCCGCTACCTTAGGAGAGCACCACTACACTCTCTTCTTCCCAAACGCTGCCACTTAAAATGGTCGCCAGGAGGAGGCCCCCAGGAGGAAGCCCCCAGGAGGTCTCCACGCATTCCATACATATGATACATTCGCGCGCGTAGGAAGAAACAAACGTGGGCGGATTTCCGTGCGTAGTTACCCTACCCGAGAGGAGGGGCAAACAGGAGAAGCGAAGGGAAGAGGCGAAGGGAAGAGGCGAAGGGAAGAAGCGAACAGGAGTTAGTCAGAAGCAGTCTGAAGCTATTCGAAGCGGTCCGAAGCGCCGCCAAAGCGCCGCCAAAGATGGAGTGCCTCGCGGAGCACCCGGAATTCTTCGCCAGCGAGTTAAGGCCAAACGATTTAAACGACGTTTTAAAGAAAATACAAAAAGAATTCCTTCAAGAGGAACGAAATCATATCATCTTAATCACCTCGGGAGGAACCAAAGTTCCACTAGAAAAAACATCCATCAGACACATGGATAATTTCTCCACCGGAAAAAGGGGAGCATATATGTGTGAGTATTTTCTAAAGAAAAATAAAAAAGTAATTTTTCTACATCGAAAGGGTACCTTCATGCCATTTGAGTATCACTTAAAATGTGTTACTCGGATGGAGAGTATCCGTGTGGTGGATGGACATGTGATGCTGAACTTATCAGAACAGGATAACAATGCTGTGGTAAAAGATGCAAAATTGTATGAACAGTTCAGGCAAAATCTTCTTTGTATTCCTTTTGAATCTGTTTTTGACTATGGATTTTACTTGACTGCTATTTGTGATTTGCTCAATAAGGACTGCAAGGGAAGGCAGATCAGGCCTACTACTATGGATGTGAAGGCGATTGGGGTTTTCCCGTTACCACACCTCGTCATATTATGTGCAGCAGTTAGCGATTTTTACATTCCCTTTTCACAATTAAGTGACCACAAAATAAACAGTGAGTCAAATGCAAGTCTCTCCCTTCGAATGCAGCTAGCTCCCAAATTTTACAAACTTACGAGGAAGTACTTTCCCCTACTTCACTTCTGCATGTTCAAACTGGAAGACGATGAGGAGGCACTACTCAGCAAATCGAACGAAAGAATCCGTTTCGCAGATATATTAGTAGCCAATTTGTTGGATGCGCGTTATAGCTCTGTTTTTATTTTTACAGGGAGAGATCATTTCTTCAAACTTACGACCTCGAGTGAGTCGGAACGGATTGAAGACGCCATATGCCGCTACCTTTTTGAGTACTTTGCCATTCCGGTGGCAGACCACTAGGTTCAGTCGCAGCAGTGGGTTCAAGCGCAGCAACACGTGCTAGAAGACCAGTTGCCAGCAACCGTCGGGTTGCCACCCACATGGTTGTCTTCATCTGCGATGCCCCTTAGTTAGGCTCTCCTTTTGACACACACAAAAAAAAAAAAAAAAAAAAAAAAAAAACGCAAGCCGGTTGGGGGTACATTGCAGGGGCATAGCACCTCAAGTGGGGAACAACTCCCACCTACTCCCAACAAAATGAACACAATTTTGAAGACCCCGTTGTTCACAATATTTTTGTTTGCTCCTCCATCTTTGTCCCTACCGAGGAGTTCTTTCATTTGTGTGCCACCTGAGGGGGCAGGGGGGGGGAAGGAGTGAACCGGGGGAACCCCCTTCACATCACTGTGCGGGCAAATGTCCACATATAAGAGTACATGCGTACATGTGCCAAGCCTCATTCGAACTGTGTTCAACCGTGTGCGGGGAAACCCGCCTACCTATTTGTGGTGAATAAAGCACTTAAGGGAGGGGAGAGCCAATGACAAACGCCTACTCCCCGCACAGTTTAAAGTATTATTCATCCACTGTTCGCAACTTGTGCGATAGACACTCCCTGAAGAGGGTAACAACCCGTCCGAGGCGCATAACCTCCATGGTGCGAAAAAAAAAAAAAAAAAACGAAGCAAAGATGGCCCCTGCTATCCCGGCAGTTGCCGCAGCTGCTGATGGCGCGACGTGCTCCCCCAACAAGGGTGCTCTGTCAGCTATCCCTACGTTTTTCTTTTTTTTGGTAAGAGGGGGGAAAGGACAGACCAAACAGGGCGAACACGCCAATCCACCGTCCATTATTTAACTCTGTCCAATGAACGAACTTTCCACCTCGACTAGCCAATTTGCAAAAGAAAAAAAAAAAAAACGGCATAGTGCAAAAATCGCCTGAACAAGTCAGGTAAAAAAAAAATTGTAAAAATGGGTTAACGGAAGAATAACCCCCTTGCAAGTAGCAGCACCGTTCTCTCTTCCCTGATGAGAAAAAACAAAACAAAGAAGAGTAACTTATGATAATTAACCTACGTATGGGGGGAAGGACAAATGGGGGAATTTGTCCTTTCCAGTTTGGAGCGAATTCGGGGAAGGGAACCAACACGTAAAAAAGGAGTAACCAAGCGTAGCGCAGCCAAACGTGACACAACGTAAGGCAACGGAACGTAGTAACGATGTAGTGTATACCACTGCGATGCAGAAATGGTAGGCTCTTCTTGCTCACCTCCTCTCGTTGGCGCGACTTAGCGGAAGGAGTTACTTTCGCGTTAGGGATTATAAAATCTGATTTTCGTTGGTATCGGTTAGCCCATGCGGGGGGCACCAGAAAAAAAAAAAAGGGAAAAAATGAGTTAACAAGCAAACGATCGAATGGATGATGAACGCACTGAAAAGGAGCTTCCTCCGACCCTACGAGGAATTAAAAAATTATTTTCTACGACGGTACAGCGTATGTAGATGGCGAGGAAGTCTCCTCAGTTGGCACGATTCGTTCGCCTCAAAGGAAAAACGAAAAAAAAAAAAAATACATGCATATGTACATGCATATGTACATGCATATATACATGCATATATAAATACATATAAAAATACATATATAAATACGTATATAAATACGTATATATATACTTACATACATGCGTATATACATACGTAAGGGTCATAATAAGTACCATACGTTACGTACGCGCGTAGCACTGCATCATCCGTAGCTTTATGCGTAGAAGAAACCCACCGAGAGAGCGTTTCTTTCTCGCTCAGCGCAGAAACGTGAAGAAGGCACGGCTCTGCATAGTGTTCGCGGAGCCAGTCAAGAAGGGAAAAAAAAACAAGGGGGGGGCGCACTGATTTATGCGTTTGTACGTGGGCATATAACTCACTTAAACGAGTAACGCGAGTACGTATGCCCATGTAGATGCGTCGTCCCCTCCCTTCCCGCGCTGGTTTCTGACTGTTTCCGCTTGATTAATGAATGGTCATCGCGAGGAGGAGAGGGGGGGCACCAAAAGAAGATAAGCAACAAAGCGGAGAGGCTAATTGGCCGTTGAAGCGGAGACGCTAATTGACCGCCGAAGCGGAGAAGCTAAGTGATCGTCTAAGCGGAGAAGCTAATTGGTCGTCGAAGCGGAGAAGCTAATTGGCCGTCGAAGCGGAGAAGCTAAGTGACCGTCGAAGCGGAGAAGCTAAGTAACCGTCGAAGCTTACCTACCCAGCGACGCAGGCGGGAAGCGAAAGATGGGCGCGCCCGACAGGAAGCAGTATCGCAGCTCGAGCGAAAATCACAGCGGGGAGGAGGGGAGCTCCTCGGACGATGAACGGACCAGGAAGAGGAGGCTACTTGAGAGGAGGCGATGGATGATAGAGAAGGAAAGAGATGACATGATGAATCGGAGGAGAAGGAGAGAAGAAGAAAGCATCGATAGGGAGAAGAGAAGGAGAAACAGAAGAATGGTAAACAACAGCAGCGAGGAGGAGGACGACGATGGAGACGACGGAGACGGCGAAAGTGATAATAGTGGAGGGGGGAAAAGTACCAGGCGGAGAAGCGGCAGTGGGTACTCTTCCCGAGTGGTGAATCGAGAACAAAGGATGAAACAGAAAAGGAGAGTTAGACCAGGGGAAAGTGAAGAGAGGGGGCGCTCCAGTAGCAGCCGAGGAGGGGGAGGAAGTCCCCTGAGGGTGCGACGAAGGAGGGAAAGCCCAGAGATGCCTCCAACAAGGAGAGACTCGGGAAGTAGTGAAGAAAGAATCAAAGGCCCGGCGCATAGGAATGTGGAAATGCGGATGAGGGGTCGGGACAGGTATGAGAGCCCCGAGAGGAGTTATCCGGAGAGGAGCTACCCGGAGGAGAGGCATAGAGAGAGAGAGGAAGAGAGGTACGGAGAGAGATACGGAGAGAGGTACGGAGAGAGATACGGAGAGAGATATGGAGAAAGACACGGAGAGAGATACGGAGAGAGACACGGAGAGAGATACGGAGAGAGATACGGAGAGAGACGAATTGAAAGGAGGCTGAGGGAGAGCGATGACAACGATGACGATGATGATGATGGGAGAAAGGGGAAAAGACGGGTCAGTAACGGCCGCGGAAGTAGCGGCGATAGTGACGTGTACCGCGGGAGGAGGTACAGAAGCCGCAGCAGGAGTGCGCACATGAGACTGAGGGAAGGGCGCAGCGGGCGTAGTGAACGGGGGAGAAAAAGTCGGTCAAGGAGGCGAAGCAGGTCAAGGAGGAGAAGCAGGTCGAGGAGGCGAAGCAGGTCGAGGAGGCGAAGCAGGTCCAGACGGAGAGGCAGCCCATCGAGGAGGAGAGGCAGCCCATCAAGGCGCAGAGACAGCCCATCAAGGCGCAGAGACAGCCCGTCGAGGGGGCGAAAACACGAGCGAGATCGCAACAAAACGTATAAATTTGATTCTCCACCCGAGTCGGAAGACGAAGGAGGAAAGAAAAAAGACACCAATAGTAACCTCCCCAGTAGTGTAAAAAGTGCAGAAGCGAGTAAAGGTGGCGAAGAGGTGATACCCCATGCAGCCGCATACGACAGCGCGAATAGCACTCATAAGGGTGCTATCAGTACTGATGGTAGAAGTACTAGCCAAGTGAAGACCGATCAGGGAGCTAGCCAAAGTTACAACTGTAGTAACATTGACAATTTAATTAAAACGTTGAGCAGTAGCAATAACGTGATGAGTAGCCTGACGTCCACGCCGAGTAGCAACCTGTTAAGTACGCTAAGTAGCAGTTTGGGTGTGGGGGGGTCTCTTCTGACCGATGCGTCTAAATCTAAAGTAGGGATGATAAATAGTGTAACTTTTCAAGATGGGAAGAAGGTGGTGGGAGAGGATTTGGGATTGTCTAACAGTACGGGGTTGTCTAGTGGTGTAGGTGGATTAGGATTGAACCCACCACAGCTGAATATGATCCTGGATGGACAACTGAAATTGGACAGCCAGACCATCCAACAGCTGTGCAAAAGTGCACTAGGAATTAATGAGCTGTGTTTATCCTCCCTGGACCCAACTGCGGAGAAGACAGCTCGAGAGCTGTACGTGGGGAACATCCCACAGCACATCGACGTGCAGGAAATTGTAAAATTTTTAAACAAGTGCCTACTGATCCTTTACAACAAGGAGAGCGGGAGCGAAGCGGAAAACGGGCAGGGGGACGAGCAGGAAAGGGAAAAGAAACAGGAGCAGGGGAACGAGCAGGAGGAGGGAAGCCTGAGCCAGAGTCAGAATCAAAGTCAGAATCAAAGCCTGAGCCAAAGCCAGAATCAAGGCCAAGGCCAGTGCGAGGACATCTGCCTTAAGGCCTGCATCCGGGGAGACACGCACTACGCCTTTGTGGAGTTTAGAACCCTACAGGATACATCCAACTGTATGTTGCTAAACGGGATCAATTTTTATGGAAATAACCTGCGCATCGGTAGACCGAAGACCTTCCCTGCGGAGTTAACGAGTCTCATTCCAGCACCTACCATCCCAACTATCGATTCATACTACCTATCTCAAGGAATAATAGGTCTTCAAGCCTTTGCTGTTTTCTTCCAAAATGAAGAAAAGATGAAAAATGCATACCTACCCATGAGTATGATAAAGTTACAGAAACTATGCGTTTCGAATATCTCCAAAAATAACGAAAGAGGAAAAATAAAAGAACTACTCGAAGCCTTTGGTGAAATAAGAAATTTTGAGTGCTTCGAAGGAGATGACTCCACCGATACGTATATTGCTTTGGTAGAATATACGACCTCAGAAAATGCAATACAAGCACAAAAAATTTTAAATCAGAATACAAGCTATAAAATACAGTTTGAGTATGAGATTTTGAACGACCCTTTGATTAACAGACTGATAAAAAGAAAATACATGTCATCAGAGAATGGTATTCTTTCTCAACAGATACCTACGAGGACTGTTGTTTTGAGCAGAATTGCGACTTTTGATGAGCTGTGTGATCCTAGTGAGTACCGTGATATCGTTGAGGACATTAAGATCGAGTGTGAGAAGTTTGGTTCTGTTGTGGAGGTTGTGCTGCCTGTTTTTTCGCGTGAAACGTTCGACTTCTTGCTCAGGGAGGCAGCCAAGTGCGCGGCTAGTGCGGAACCACCGGAGGGGCTACTGTCAATGGGGTCATCCCCCTTGGAAGTGACGCCCCCGGAGGGGCCCCCTCCGCCGGGCCCCCCACCGCAGGGCCCCCCACCGCAGGGCCCCCCACCGCATGCAGTCTCCCCAGGGGAAGTACTCCCACCGCATGCAGCCCCCCCAGGGGAAGTACTCCCACCGCATGCAGCCCCCCCAGGGGAAGTACCCCCACCTGATGGCGTCCCCCCAGGGGAAGTACTCCCACCTGATGGTGTCCCCCCACCTGATGGAGCCCCCCCAGAAGAGGACCGCACCCATCCCAACTACGACCTCACATCCATCGGCTGCGCTTTTATATACTTCGAAACCATCGAGGCGGCCACCAAGGCGAGGAAGGAGCTGAGCGGCCGTAAGTTCGGAGCGAATATCATCGAGGCGAACTACTACAGCGAGAAGAAGTTCCTCCTGAAAAACTTCAAAGATGTAAAGTACAATTTTAAGAAAACGCACTCGTCCCTTTTTAATGTTAATTTGAAGATGGGCAACCTTACCTACTCGGACTGCTCCGACGAGGGCTGACCGGGGAGAGTCCCCGGGAGTGGCGCTACGGAGCGGCGTTACGGAAGGGCGGTTGGCCAATTGGCTTGCACAGGACGCCCTCACCGATGCATCTCCGTAGCGCTCTGCGCTGCAGGTGGCCGCGTCGTCTGAGGTGGAAGGTCCGACCCCCATCCGAAAGAACAGGCAAATATGCATCGGGCGAACGGGCGAGCGGGCGAACGGCGAACACGGACGCCGGCGCACCGGGGACACACCACCCGCCGAGGGCAATCCTTTTAGAAGCAGCACAGAATAGACACCCGGTCGTGGGGAAGCGCCGCCCCGTCGCCTTCGCCCGTTACCGTCACGCGTTACCGTCACCCGGTCGTGACGCCTCCCACAGAATTTCCTACATTTTTCCCGTTTTTCCTCCCTCCCCTGTCTAGCCCCACGCGCAAGTTCGTGCCGATTTGCACAGGCACTTTTCCTTTTTTTTTTTTGCCGCAGAGACAATCCCCACGTGTACATAAAAAACAAAAATTTTTTAAATGTTACTTTTTCTCCTTTATAGAAGTATTCAGAACGGTTTGAAAGAAAAAAAAAAAAGAGGCTATGCAAAGAGGGGCACTTCGAGAAGGGCACTCCCGAACGTGTTCACTTGGTCCTTCGTCTGCAGAGGAAATCCCTTTCCCCCTTTTATCACGTTTTCGCTTAACTTTTTTTTTGTTTTACTTTTTTTATGTTTTACTTTTTTTATGTTTTACTTTTTCTACGTTTTGCTTTTTCTACGTTTTGCTTTTTCTACGTTTTGATTTTTTTTTGTTTCTTTTTTTGTTTTTTTTTGTGCCTTCCTGCGGCGCGTCGCTTCTCTGCACCGCGTCGCTCCTCTGCACCGCCTCACCTCACCTTCGCAGCAACGGTTTGGACGAATGAAGGATGGGGTGCAGCGAGAGGCGAGGAAAAGTGGTTCCGCGGGTCAGCGGGTCAGCGGATCGACAGCGGGTCAGCGGATCGACAGCGGATCAACGGATCGACAGCGGCAACGTGAGAGAATCAGTTTTGCCCGTTTTGCCCGTTTTGCACCGGGCCGAAAAATTGTCACTCGGGGAAAAGCGGCACTCTCCCGTTTGTCCACTGCTACGAAGAAAAGTTGATTGTAGGTGACACACAAAACCCATCGACTGCTACATGTCGTAACGGAGAAATGGCGGAGCTCCCCCGCACGCCCCCCCTCAGCGGCGTCGCCTGCTCAACTTCTTAGCAATTCGCTTCTGCAAGATTCCCCTTTTCTTGGCCCGAGCAGCTAGCTTCCCCTTGAGCTTCTTTTTAATCTTCCCATACTGAGCAATCGCATTTTTCTTCTTCTTCCTCCTGAGCTTCTGTGTCAACATCATGACAGATTTTTTTTTTTCCTTTTCTTTGTTGGTTTTAAATCGATTATCACTTTGGCTTTTTTTTTTTATTTTTACTTTCATTAGTTCATGCTTCTTTATTTTTTTCTTAAGCAATAAGTCTTCATGGGTGATAATTTTTTCTTTTCCCTCATCGGCACTGCTTCCCGAGTCTTCATCGGTATAGTCAGCGTTGCAAATATCTTTCAGATCCGACATGAGGACTTCTTTGTTGTTCGCAACGTAGTCCCTCATTTTTTTGAGTTTTCTGAAATCTTCATCTGTCAATATTTTTTGGCTCAGTATTTGTTCGTTCGTTTGTTGGATGTGTTGTTCCTTCTTCACTTTGGCGTCCCTGCGCCTGGCCTTCTTGGTCTGCTTGTCGGGGCGAGTGGTGCCTATGCGAGTGGCGCCTTTCCAATCGGTGGGCCTATCTTCCGGGGTCTCCTCCTCTGCGGCGCTCCCCCCTGGGGTGGTGTCTTCGCCCTCGTCCGTGTCACCCGGGGCTTGGCCCACGGCGTCACCGTCACTCTCTTCCCCGCCCACTTCCTCGCTCTCGTCTCCGCCCTCTTCTCCGCCCACTTCCTCTCCCTCTTCCTCTTCACCTTCTTCTTCTTCTTCATCTCCACCTTCTTCTCCCTCTTCCTCTCCTTCTTCCTCCCCCTCGAGCGGTGCCGCTCCCCCCGCGCGGAGGAGATAGGAGTACTGCAGGAGCGACCGCGCGTCCGGTGCGACTCCCCCCGCGCAGGAAAGAATTTTTCGGCGCTGCATAAGGAGAGCAGTTTTCTTATCGAGTAACTTCCTATCGAGTAACTCCGGATTGATCTCCCTACACAGGTTAATAAATCTTCTCATAAGAACAGCAAGGTTCTTGTTTTTGTACTCCTTAAAAACAATAACAGATTCGAAGACATCTTCATCTAAACAATCATGACATTTCGTAGCGATCTCAATGATAGCATTAATGATAAGGTAAATAAATTCCTCAGAAATATTATCAAATAAAAATTTCTTAACAAGAGTATGCATAATTCGTTGTACATACATGGAGGGAGTAGCTGAATGAATGCATTGGATAAACGAGGAGAGGTATTTTGGCAAAAGAGATTTGCTTTTCAAATTTTGCAATATATTCTCATAGTAGAGAAATAAATTTTCTTCTACGATCTGATTACGTTGATGTAATCTACATACGATATTTAGTAAAAGTAACTTCACCGTACCGTGACTGTTTCGGTATTTGGTACATATCATATTAAATACGTTACTTGCAAAGGTATATGGATCGAAAAGCAAATCGATAAAGGTGTAGTTAGCATTATGGGAGAAATGGTCTTCCCTTCTTCTCTCTTCACCCTCTGAAAGGTCTTCGTCTGTCCAGCTGGACCCTTTTTGGTTACTCTTATACAGTTGGCTCAAAATTTTTTCCTTTTTTTGATGCAACTTCTTTATCTTCGCTTTGGTTAATTTCTGATGTGTTTGATTACTTATATTTTTTAAATCATCAATCTGTTTGTTATTGTTTCTTTTTTCCTTTTCCATTTTAATTGCAAAATTTTTATTGTCTAATTTTCCAAGTAGACCAAAGCACACACATTTCACGATTTTTTCATTTTTGTAGAATATTCCTTCGCATAAAAAATTTATGTTTTTTTTTGTTACATAGATTTTTTTCTTTATCAATTCGATGAGGACACTACAGGCGAAGTTGTTCAGACTTTCTGTGATTGGGACGTTCCTGAGGTACTGCCTTTTGGTTGGGTCGGTGCTACCTGGGGAGGCGTACTTCTTTTGGATGCGCTTCCTTTGGCTGTTTTCCACGTACGCTTCGTGGAGGAGCAGCAGGATTTGCTGCGCTAGCTCGGGTCGTGTCAGCGGTGAGGGGGGGGTACCTTCTGCGTTGCGCTGCGAAGAGGGGGTATCTCCTGCGTTGCGCTGTGATGAGTGGGTACCTTCTCCGCTGCGTTGTGAAGAGAGGTTACCTCCTGCACTTCGCCGTGATGAGAGGCTACCTCCTGCACTTCGCCGTGAAGAGAGGCTACCTTCTGCACTTCGCCTTAGAGTGGCGGCCCCCCTTCTGGGCGGCCTGTGCACCTGCACGATCGTCTCGACGACACTCTTAAAGAGGAACAACTTCACCTTACTCAAATTTACATCACAAAGAAAAAACAAAACCTGCAGGTAACTCAACACATGTATGTTCCTCTTAATCTGCCTTAGCGTTTTTAGTATACTTAGCAGGACCGAAATGCAGAGATTATTTTTATGCTTCACTAGTAACTGAGAAATGAGAAAAAAGAGCTCCTCTGCGAAATTTATTTCTTCTTTGTCTGTTACCATCAATAGGTTTATGTACTCATTTATATCGTCATATGGCAATAGGGGGTTTTCCCTTAGTTTTTTTTTCTCCTCTGTTTGTCTCCTCCTGGCTGCATCTTCCCCTTCTGCCTCTACTCTGTTCTTCATGCTGGCCCAGATTTCCTTCTTCTTCGCATCGAGGTTCATTCGGTGCAGCTCATCATCCTCGGCGGTGCCATCATTCTCGGCGGTGTCATCACCCTCCGCATCCTCGCCGGCACCATCATCACTCAGGAGGTCTTCACCACAGCTCGATGCTCCTCCGTCTGAGTTGTATCTCCCTACTTCTTCACCTTCACTACGTCTCGCTGCTCCCCCCTCGGGGGAGAAGAACCGAACCGTGTAGCTCAGGAAGGAGAGCTGGCTGCAAAATAGGTCATTCTTCCTAAAAGGGTTCAGTAACACCACTCCGTAATTGAAAAGGAATGCATCAAATTGCTCGTAGTAGTCATTTCTGTACAGCTGGTGGTTCTTGCAGATGTTGTGCTGCAGGTGGTTCAGAAATTTTTTCTTTTTCAGTTTGGCCTCCATGTTGGGAGATCCTCACGTCGGAAAAGGGAATACTCCTCCTCACGCGGGTGAATCAGCTGACCACATTTGCGTTGCGCAGGTCAGGCACGCTTCGCAACACAAACGGGGGTGCCGCAGTTGCGGTTGCTTCGCTCTGCTATGTTTTGTTTTGCCCTGTTTTGCTTTGCCCTGTTTTGTTCTGCTCTGTTTTGTTTTGCCCTGTTTCGCTCGTTTTGCTCGTTTTGCTCGTTTTTTTTTGCTACGTTTTTCTCTTTTTTTTTTGCTCTGTTTTTCTCTTTTTTTTGTTTTTTTTCCCACGGGGGGAATTGGCTCGGTTGGGATGCCTCCGAACTGCCCCGTGCGGGCATACGCCTACATGTGCCTGTTTGGGTAATCCCTTCGTAATTGAACTGTTCGCTCGTTCGTTCGTTCGTTCGTTTGCTCAATCGCTCGATCGCTCGTTTATTCGTTAGTTTGCTTCTTCTTTTTTTTTTCCCCTCTGCTGAGTCACCCTTGACACTATTTCTTTCGCCCCTCACCGATGAAGAACACCGGTAAAGGCCCGTCGCAACGCTCGGATGATGCTCGCCCTTTCGGCGCTGCCATTCTGCATTCTGCACTTTGCACTTTGCATTTTGCGCTGTTCTATATATGAGACGAGACTGCTTGCTCGCCCTGCGTTTGCGCCGACGTCTGCTCGACCTTGCCACCGCGCCGCCCTTGCGGCATATACCTCTGTTTTTGCGGCAGGGAGATCCACTCACCTGGCGGAGCGAACGCCGCGCGCGGCAGGAGAAGAAGAAGAAGGAGAAGAAGGAGAAGCGATTCCTCCTGTTGCATTTTTTTCTATACCCCCGATTAGAAAAAAAAAAGAAAAAAAAATTGCCTACTCGGAGGAGAATATTAGTTGAAATTTTACCCAACTTGGAAAAAAGGGGAATTAGCAGAGAGTGAGCTGTTGCTGCGTCGTCGCCTTGCGAGATGGCCCCACAGAAAGAAAATCGAGGCGTCAACCTGCATCAGCTGTATCAGCCGTATCAGATGTATCAGCTGTATCACCTGCATTAGCCGCTTCCTCTCCGCTTCCTTTCCGCCCCGGTGCTACTTCCTATCCTTTTTCTTCTCCACTTTTTTATGTTTCCCGTTTAGTACTTCCTTTCAATTTTATCGCGTCATCCTTTTGCATCACCTTAGCTGATTGCAATTTTAACAGGAGGCACCTCCGTGGAGTTGCCACTTCGCAGCTGACAACAGACCTGAAGAAGAGACCACAGAGCAGACTGTGGAGAGTACGAAGCAGGCTGTGGAGAGTACGAAGCAGACTGTGGAGCGTACAAAGCAGACTGTGGAGAGTATAACCCAGCTGGTCGAGATCCGACGGAGGGGAGCTGCTCAGCAGGAAGTTCCCACCTCCCCCGAAGAGACCTCCTTCCGTAGTTGCTCAGGAGTTGCATGCTTCTCCGTAGTTTTTTTTTTTTACCCACAAGAAGTAACACCTCCTTGCTACCGCTTCTGTCGCTTCGGTCACTTCGATAACTTCGATCACTTCTGTCACTCCTGTCACTCCTGTGCGCCGCCATGGGGCACGTGCTCCTGGGGTACACGAAAGAGAGGGGGAGAAAAAATGAACTGCACGACAGGCAAAGCGTGAACAAAAAATTTGTGTCGAAAATTGGAGGGAAACCATTTTGGCTAGATCGAATAAACCTACACTCACAAAAGGAGTTCCACTGCTTCCTGTGTAGTAAGCTCATGTCCTTCCTTTTGCAAGTCTACGCTCCCATAGATAAACTCGGCCACTGCTTTCACAGATGCCTGTACCTGTTCATATGCATGTCCTGTGGGAACCAAGTGAAGTGCTTCCGAACGCAGCTGCCAAGGATCAACCCCTTCTATGAGTACAACCATGTTGGTGGGTCGGGCTCGGAGGGGAGTAGCCACTCAGGCGGGGGGGACGATCAACTCCACAGTGACGAATGTGGCGAAGTCAGCAGTGACGAACATGGCGAAGCCTGCAGTGACGAATCAGGTGACGATGACGATGGTGAGCGTGGCGAGGAGACAGGGGAAGCCCACCCCGGGGAAGAAATGCTCAGTGAGGTGAGAGAATCGTCCGAGCCGGGGGAGCTCTCCACTCAGGGGAACGCGGCGGAATGCGCAGCTAGCGAGGTGACCACGGCGCAGGGGTCAAACGGGGTTACCAAAGCGGAGGGGTCAAACCGGGTTACCGCCACGGAGGGATCCAACAGGGTTACCGCCACGGAGGAGTCGAACGGACGAAAGAGCAAAGGAAACGCCAAGCGGATAAACAAAGACACAGATTACCTGACCCTGTTAATACAAAAGGATAAGAACAAATTTGACGAAAAAATGGAATACTTTTTTTGTTGCAGTATCTGTGGCATACCTTGTATGAACAAAAAGGGGAAGCACAAAGAATGCATGGAGAGGAGCCACGTCATATTTAGGGAGAAAAAAATTTACATAGATGATGAGGACGAGTGCGGGAGTAGCAGCACTGGGTCGTGGAGCTCGTCCGGGGGGGGGGCCACGGAGAGCACGGAGAGTACGGAGTGCACGGAGAGCATGAAGGGCACGGAGAGCATGAAGGGCAGTTAGATGGGCAGTCGGAAGGGCAGTTAGATGACCAGCCGGATGACCAACCGGATGGCGAGCTGGACGGGAGCGAAATGGACGCGTTCGAGCAAATACAAAAGGAAGTGCTGGCGAATCGCAACATCGATCACGTGTTCCTCTCCTACTGCAGCAAACTAAGGAGGTTCCCCAAGCAGATCATCCGTTACTCCTACAATGGAGAAGTGTTACTTTCATCAAGCGAAACAACAAACTGCAATCAAAGTAATGTATACGACGAGAGTCTGCGTGCGAGCTTCACCAATGGAAGGAGTCCTAAGAAGGAGTTGTTATCCCGTGATGGGTGTTACCTCAACAGGGTTGTTCCACCACAGTGTCATGTATGCAAACGAAAAAAAGTTTTTGAGTTCCAAGTACTCTCCACTATTATCAATTATTTAGAGATAAAAAAAAATTTGATAATAACGGAGGACTCTCTTTCCAATTTGAAGTTCGCCTACATTTCCGTGTACACCTGTGAGCGGAACTGTGACGTTTTTGACATTAACAGCGTGGAGGAGAGGCAGAGGCTGGTGGAGACTAGCAGGTACATCCAAGAGTACGCCGCAGTGCAGGCGGAGCAGTGAGCCGTGCCAGCTGGGAAGTTGAAGAAGGTAGCGCGTCGATGGGGTACAGCTGGTATGCCGCTGGTATGCAGCCGGTATGCCGCCGGGGTGCCGCTGGTGTGCCGCCGGTATGCCGCTGGTGTGTCTTTTTTTTTCTTTTCCTTTTTTAAATGCCGCCACGCCGCCACACCGTCACGCACAACTGTGACGACTCCACATAGGGGGGCCCCCACGTGCGCCCCCCCCCTATTTGTTTTTTATTTGTCTGAATGCATTTCTCGTTCGCGCGGCCCACTCGCGTGACCCATTTGTGTGACTCTTTCTAACTCCGCTCCTTTTTTTAGCAACGACGAACCTCACCCCCGGTGGGGTTACTGTCATCCATGCAAAAAAATGAATAAATAAATGTGCACAAATAAATCTGCACAAATAAA